>NC_045427.1:171573459-171873459 GCF_902635505.1 Sarcophilus harrisii
CTTTTTTATTTAAACCCCCAGAATTGAGTCCAATGCTTTGCTCATAGTGAAACTATACTTGTTGATTAAAAAAGAAATAAAAAGACAAAATAAAACAAAAACCTTGAAATTTAATGACCACCTTAATGATTTGATGAGCACACTAAATGAGTGTATTGACAATACCAAAATTATTTGACTCTCTTTAATTCTTCCATAGTGACAGTATCATAGAATATTTTGTCTAAGGAAATATGTAATCCAACAATCTAGTTTTAGAGAGGAAAATATTGGGACTCAAAAGGATGAAATGATTTTCTTAAAATTACAGATGGGCTCAATAGGCTTAGAAGCTTAATTCTCTGACTTATAGTCACAGGACTTTCTATGTTATCTTTCCCAATACAAAAATTCTTTGTTCAAGAATAACAAAAGTATAACTCCAATAAAATACCAGACTTCAGGGTTTTTAAAGAAATTCTGATGTAATCTCTGTGGGAACTATAATATAACTACTTGGTTAGACTGCATCATTTCCAGACCTTAGAAGACATAGTAACCTTAGATACTGCTCTGGAAGTACATTGGGCTCTGATAGATGGGTGTTCCCCTTACCTTACCCAAAAGCAGCTTTCATTATTTGTCACACAGCCATTTCTAAACTATGACTAAAATATGACTTAGCACAGTGCTAACCACATAAAAAACACTAAATAAGATTTTCTGTCTTATTCTCTCTTTCTGTCACAATTATGGTGATCCTTGTGTCAACATCTGAGAAAAAACTAAGATGAAGAGGCAGTTTATTCTCAGCATGAATGATAGCCTACATAAGACATAAAACCAGGAAAGTGTGACATGTATGGACAACCACAAGTAAATTAGTTTAGTTATAATGTTTAAAGACAAACAATTTATAGTAAACCTGAAAACATAGGGCAAATACGTCTGTGAGAAGAGGGATTGACTTCATATGCTAAATATATGGCATATCAGGTGTTCCAAGAGGACTAACACCTTTAGTGTGCAGGGTTTTTGAACCCTGAAAAGGTTTCTCATCCACTTTTGATAGTTACCTGGCACTCAACTCTGACTTGTAACTCTACAAAGCTGTGACATATGCAATGTCCATACCCTTGTGAACCATATCAACAGATAGACTGGCCCAGCTGGAAAGTAACTTACAGGCCTCAAATCTGTCATTGAGTAGGGGTCGTGGGGGTGTTTACCTCAAGCATATGAAGACTTGTACATGGTGGTATGGGCAAGTGAGAACAATTTGTTCCAAATGCCATGTAGGTGACTGAACCAAGTGTTGCAGAGCGCTTAGAGCTTGGTCAGACATTTGAAAACACCAGGGTCATCTATTGCATTCTGGGCCATCATCAATCATCTTGACTTTTATTTTGTCACTGGACTGTGATGATTCTGGAAGAGAGAGTGAAACTGATGACTTTGTGCAATTCTGCTCATTTAAATCCAATTCAAGCAGAAAACAGAACATAGCTCTCATGATTTCTTTGAACCTCTTTGAAAATGAAGGACAATCAGGAGAGAGGATAGGGATGAAGAATAAAAAAAAAAAAAAAAAAACAAGAAAATCTATCTGCATAGAGATTATAAATGAATTCATGCAATTTGATGAAATCCCCCAGAAAACCACCTTTTTGTAGAAATAAAAAAAGAAAAGGGCCCGGGAGAGAGTCTTAGTAGAATATTACAGTTAGTGGAAGTTATTCGGTTATAGATACAGCAAAGTCAAGTAAGAGAAGAGCTTTTCCATGCTTGTTGGTTCATTTTTTCACTTCCTACTTTCATTACTTTGCTATCTGGATTCTAAATACTAAATTAAATGGCCTTTTCTCAGGCTTCCTTCATCTTGATTTCCCTACATTTTTTGACATTTGACCACTCCTTCTTCCTCTATATTTTATGTTCCTTAGGTTTTTATTGATCCTATTTTTTCCTAGTTCTTTTATTTATTGGAGAGCTAATTCTTAATCCTCTAATAGCAGATCATCATTAAAGCTCTGCCCCATTGTAAGGATATAACAAGAACATTTTCTGGGATATTTTTCTCTCTAAACATCCTCTTATAAATTAACTTTTCTGCACCTTAACTTCCTCATTCTCCTCATTTGTAAAACAAGGGGCTTCACCTTCATATCTAATAATCATAATCAATAATAGTTAACACATATAGAAAGTATACTATATGCTAGGCACTGTACTAAGTACTTTGCAATTGTTATCTCATCTTATCCTCACAACAATCCTAGGATGTCAGTGCCTAATTTTTAGCCTTTTAAAGATTTTAAAGATGAGAAAATTGAGGCAAGTAGAGTAATAGACCTGCCTACTATCACACAATTAGTATGCATTTGAGAGTGGATTTGAATTCAGGTCTTCTTTGACTATCACTTAGGTAAGCACAGTTCTATATCAAATTAGATAACATATATAAAGCAATTTGAAAACCTAAAATTATTTAAATGTAGGTACTTTTATTATAATTAATCTATTTTGGATGTTTTCCCTTGAAATATCTTCCATTAATGAGATATTGAACTCATATTTTGACTCAATAGCTTATGATTGCCATCAAGTGGAAGCACGACTTAACTGCAGGCTTATAGGTAGCCTAAACATAACTTTAAAAAGTGATGAAACCATATTTTCCTGTTTCTCTTTCCTAGAGAATCTGTTGTATCAGAAGTTTTCTGAGAATTAATTGCAGTGAAAAGTAAAGCTTGATTGGTTTGGGGGCAGTTGAGTCCCCTCTGTATACTTCAGTTTTCTCTTTTATGACATAGAAGGGGGGAAAGCTAAATGCTTGCTAAATTTCTTTACCTCCATCTTTGGTAATGATATGTGAAAATAGCATCCCATCACTATTAAGCTTATGACTGTAGCATTTGTTCCAATTTTGTCACTATAACTCACATTTACTTGGTATTAAATTCATTGATCATAAATAATGGAAGGTAGGTTTTACATATGTAATCATTTCTATTTTACAAATAAAAGACTAAGGTACATAAAGGTTAAGTAACTTCCTTAAGGTCATATGGATAGTAAGCATCAAAGCCAAGACAGATTTGAACCATTATTTTTATTTCCAAGTCCTCCTCTGGTAGGTAGCAACTTCAAACCCCCATCTGTCTATTCTAAACTTCTTGACATCATGTGCACTCTCCTTTTCCTCTTTCCTTCTTATAGGAAACATATCTCCATTGTTTGCCAACTCATTTTTTTTTTCAGTCACTTCCAGTAATTTACTGGTTTTAATCCTTTCCTTCTATGTATAAACTGGCCCAAACTTTAAAAACAAGACAAAATGATCAACCTTCCACTGATGAGGTACTCATCTTTTCTCTTCCTTTCTCTGTCAAATTATTGACAAAATTGCCAACACTTAATTTCTCTATTCTTTAAACATGCACTCTTAGCTCTTTGCAATCTTTCTCCTGATTGCTCTTACCCTAAAACTTCCCTTGAAGGTCACAAATGACCTCATAATTGCCAATTTAATGTCTTTTTAATCAATCGTCCCCCTTAAGTTTTATAACGTATTTGGCACCACTGACCAACCTCTCCTTTCTTTGATATAGACAAGACTACAAACATCTGCTTCTTTTTCTGTATCTTCAATCTCTCTCATTGTCTCTGTCATCCTGCTTCCTACTTCTTTTTCTTTTCCCTTAAGGGAGTATTGTTAGGGTTGCCTTGGCCCTCTTCACATATATTTCTATTCTCTCTTTCAGAAGATTCATTCTCAATAGTTCCAGCTATCACTACAATGCAGTTTCCCTTCCCTTCTGTCCATATTATCATCAGCTCTGAATTTTGCTTAAACCCTAAATCTCCATTTTCCAATTTCTTGTATAACAAGTTTATCTGGATATTTATGTATCTTTTCTTCTCAACTTTAAACTATCCCAAACCAAAGTGATCACCTTTCCTCCTTCTGTCTTTGTTATTGCTTTCTGTAATATCAGCATTCACTGCATCTCAATACTTTTGTCCTTAATTCTGAATTTTAATCTGTACTTTTCCTCACTAAACTACCAGAAAATTATAAGAACCACAGACTCTAAGAATGAGACAGAACCTCAGAAGTCACTTAATTCAATTCACAGGAATACTTTGGTGGATTAATAATTAATTTGTGAAATTATTTATGGATTTATTGTGAACCAAATGAAGGTCACAAGGTTCATCTATCCCCTCTAACTTTCTACCAATGAATTCATTGCACCCTGCTTGTCCAAGGTAATGGCAGCTCTAAGTAGTAAAAAATATCAGTCCTGGTGCTCTCAGTTTAAGATTGAAGGAAGGAATTACTAGTGGTCTCATCTGGTTGCCAGAAGGCAAGCATGGTTGGTATTGGGTTTTGGGTTTGTTTTTTTTTTTGGGGGGGGGGCTTTTCACTGGGAATGATCACAATGATAGCAAGCAGGGATGGATGATTCAATTATATTTTAACAAGGTACAAAGAGTACAGAGGGAAATGATGAGGAGATACAGTGGCAGATGAAATGGAAACAAGACATGGTGTTATGAAGGCATCAACAGCAACATGGAAGAGAATGGAGAGAGCAAGGGACACAATCTCAATAATCATAAGTCTGAGTTGGAAGTATTTGGACAGGATGAGTGGGGGTTGGAATATGTGATCTTATCTTTAAAGGGTCTAGTAGTGAGAGATGGATCAACTAATATCCATGTTACACTAGATTTTGTTCATTACAATATTCATGTAATCTCAAAGTTACCAACCACCTTAGAATTATTCATTAGTATGATATTTTGCTGGTGTTTTGCTAGTCTTATTGCACATGTATGGTGCTCATTTGACTCTAATAAATTAAGAATAGTTAATAGGACCAAGAGGTCTTTACATTAATTTAAGTGACTTTGTCTAATTTAGCACATAGTCTCAGGATGTGACTTTAGTTTACGAAACAGTTCCCCTTTTTTATGAGACAACATACAAGTAACTGTTATATTCCTTTAATTTACAGGACAGCTTGCAAGTGATTTCTAAGTTCCCCTTTGAGATATTATTTCCTATTATTGTCACCTTATACTAGTTACTTATAAATTTACTATATTACCTCATGGAAGAATAGGATAGGGGTTTGTCAGGGTGACCACAAGAAGATACAATTTCAACACATCTGGGAAAAAATATCCATTCCTCCTCCACTTGATGACTCCCAAGAGGAAAGAATTTGCTACCTTTGGTAATCTATCATTCCACTTTCAAATGGCAAAAGTTTTTGGAAGTTTTCCTTATGTGGAACTAGTTCTCTACAATGAATTTCAAAATTTTGTTCTATTTCAGCCCTCTGGATCCATGCAGGGAAAAAATGTTTTTCTTGTGACATCTATATTTTAGTCTTAGTTTTGTGAAATAATTATTTTCATCATGGGCAAATTTCTCTTTTTTCTTTTGGTTATTTCCCCAGACACTAGCATGAAGAAAAATAAAACCATTCTTCTTGCCTCAAAATATTTCTCTTGAAAAATATACGATACATCAAAATTTAGAGTTTAAATATGCACAATGAATTATAATGTTTGTTTATATATTTGTTTTGTATGTTGGTGTTTGGCTTTTCAAATATATCTGATGTTGTAACCCATTTGAGATTTTCTTGGCAAAAATGCTAGGGTGATTTGCCATTTAATAGAAAAGATGTCTTTCTGT
Organism: Sarcophilus harrisii; assembly: GCF_902635505.1. Classification (NCBI taxonomy): domain Eukaryota; kingdom Metazoa; phylum Chordata; class Mammalia; order Dasyuromorphia; family Dasyuridae; genus Sarcophilus; species Sarcophilus harrisii. Next base: position 171,579,152 of record NC_045427.1, read on the forward strand.
TTGTCTCCATATATATGTGTGCATGCATACATATATATATAATATAATGTATTATATACGCCTACATATACTTGTGTATACACACACATATACATACACACAAACACATTGTACTTTTCATTGTACTTTTATTTTTTAAACATATCCCAGTTACATTTTAATCTGGTTCAGTCAGGCACATGTGGGGTTGTTGTGCTTAAAGGAGCTTCTAGTATAATAGACAGAAAATCAACTGATCTTGGAGTTATGAAGATCTGGGTTTATTTCCTTTTCTACATACTACTCATGTGATCCTGGTCAAGTCATTTAATCTGCCAGTGCCTAAGCACTCTAATCATAAATACCAGAGAAGATGTTAATGCATTTTGGCACAGAGTATTCCTCACGGTGAGCTACCCAATCGAAAAAACATAGGTGAAGTTAAAAAAGAATCATTGACTAGCTGGTTGGGAAACGAACAAAATGCTAGTGTGATAATGTAATTTTGAGATGGTGGCAAAATAATGTATTTTCCATTTCCGTCTACACAATCAGAAGAAATGATTCCCTGCTAAATATTCAGCATAGTATGTAATGCTGTGGGGCAGGAGAGAAAGAGAAGTATAACTCATAACCTCTGCTAATCAAGGAGTCAATTATTATCCAAGAGATAAGAATAACTATACCTATATACACACATATATACAGATGCATACCATAAGACCATAAGTTAATACATATATAAACATGCATTACTATAATATATATATCTTAATATGTTATGCTCACATATACATGTGTTTATATGCTAAGAGATAATCAAAGCTCTGTAGGAACAAGTTATCCCTGGAAAAATCTAGAGAATCTCAGGGAAAAAAAACCTCTCAGAAAAAGGCAAACTAATTTATCTTTTTGCATAGTACTTTTTTTTAAATAACATTGATGATAATTAAAACATTTAAAATCTAAGATTTAAAATCTTTAAAACCTTCTAAACATTAACAACTTTTACTAATTTCATTTACTCATCCAACAATCCAGTATGATAATCAGATAAAGTATTATTAATTATCTTTATTTCTATGGATGAGTGAAATGGAGACACAGTTAATTGACTAATCATTGCAACTAAATGTGATTGTCAATATTAAAATCAAGATATTCTAGTTCAGCACTCTTATGGCTAACACAACTAAATAGCATATTGTGTATGACTACCTTCTATAGTAAACAATGGATGTTTAAATTGTTATTTATTATTATATTTATTTTTATAATTTTTGTCTCTTTTTGTCAGATTTCTGTGCTTCCACATTTTTATTCAGTCTTGAATATAAGGTAGTTCTAAGGCACTTTCATTGATGGTTTTGAAATGTTTTATGATACTAATGTTTTGAACTATTAACCCTGCAACAACTCTGCTAGTATTTTGGAGTCAGCGACAATCAGAAATGACTTCAGAGTGGAACATAAAAGTTCAGAACCTATTACTGAGGGTTATTATAGTATCTGACTTTTTTCTTTAACTATTCTTTATTCCTATAATTCATAAAATCTGGTGTAAAAGGGACCCTTAAAATAATTGATCTTAATCTCAATTATTACCATGGGAAACTGAGACCCAGAAAGATTAACTGATTCATTTTGGGGTTTCCATATTTTGCAATAATAAACTGAGTCTCAAAGAGGTTAGGGGATTGCGATTTCTAATAACAGATCTGGGAGGAGTTCAAAATCATGTTTTATAATTTCATATCTATGGATATAACCACTAATCCATTACTTAAAGGTTCTTCCTTTTTTCTTTCTACATATTTTAGTTTTTATTCCACAATATATATGCCAATATTAAAAGAAGAAGGAAAAAAATAGTAGCGTAGTGTCCTATAGTGTCCTTCTGGAGGTCCCTGTTTGAGAACCAAAATGTAGTGTCGGGACTAGTTCTCTGGAGGATCTGGGAACCACCCTTGGTCTTAGTGGAAGAGTGAAGAAGGCAGGAGAGCCACTAGAATGGTTAAGGATAGAGTCTGAGTCTCATTTCCAATCCTCTCATCCCTTAAATACCTCAATAAGATTACATCATTACAGCACACTATGTGTGAACTAGAGAACCATTATCTCATCAATCACACTGAGTAAGTGCTAACTATAAGCACCCTGCTGTAAGTATTCCTTACTTCAAGTAGAACATAGTAGTCACGCCCTCCCTGACTTCTCAGGAAGGTAAATGAGAATACCAAAAGGAAATGGGGAGCCAAACCAGATATTGTCAGCAGGTTTCCTCCCAGCTGAAGGGTCTTATACCTTCTAATTACCCAGAGTTCCTCCACTACCTGCAGACCTCTACAATTGATCTTTTCTGTAAACATAGTCAACAGATCCTCCCCTCTACCCTACCCCACTTAGTCTTCCATTTTTCTGGCAAGAAAAAAAGAAAATGTGTTTCTCATATCTTCTCCAGAGTTGAGATTGATCATTGAATTTTTATCTGAGTTTTGATCTTTTTTTACGTGGTATTAATTTACATTAATGTGACCATTGTGCATACTCTCCTTATTCTACATTCTTCCTTAATTACTTCATAATATTTCTCTTTCTCTAAATACCTCATATAATCCACAGTAATTAATTACATTTATACACCACAGTTTGGCAATTCCAGAAACCACAAGTACTCTAAAAATCTAATTTTATAAGAAACACTGGGGCACTTGATTGTTTCCATTAGATCCAGCTCTTGGCAAAATTGTGAAAAAAATCAAGTTGATGAATTAGCTTTGGTAAGTAGAAATAAATAATATCAGGAGACCAGCTTTGTTTCCTTGGTCTTTCTAACCCCATAACCTCAGGCAAGTCTTTTTCCTTCTTTGAAATTCACTTCTCAGGAGTCTTGTGGAAGAATGTGTTTTGTAATTATTTAAAACTTTGATTATTTAAGTCTTTTAGAAATGAACTATGTTATTATTATTATTATTATTATTTTGCTGAGGCAGTGGGGTTAAGTGACTTGCTCAGGGTTACACAGCTAGGAAGTGTTAAGTGTCTGAAGCCAAATTTGAACTCAGGTCCTCCTGACTTTAGGAATGCTGCTCTATCCACTATGCCACCTAGCTGCCCCACTTTGTTATTATTTTAAATGAGAGGATGCATGGCATGTTGGATATCAAATCTGCCATGAAGTGGAATATGTGAGTTCCACACTCCGACACATACTTATTACATTTGTCCAGTACCTTAACCTCTCTGTGTTCTAGTTCAGTGATTTCAAACCATAATTATCTTTGTTTTATACATTTAAAAAGTGAGGTTAAGAAAACAGATGAAGCTTGGACCCCTATCTAGAAGCAAAAGTAAAAATGGCTTCAAAATGCTTTCTTCTGCACTACCTTGTTTTTATAACATCTCTGGCTTACACCATTATGACTTTTTTAATCTAGGTCTGCCTTTGACTAATAGTGGAGACTCATATTTATTCTCTTCTACTTTATTCTCTCATTTCTAAACAAAGCTCATTTGTCTGGTGATATTTATCATAGAATTTTGCTAGGGACTAAAATTGATCTTATAATTCAGTTCATTTTAAGGAGTTAATGGCTAGTAGGACCTTAATATATCACTTTTATTTGATAACTTTCATTTTAATAAGAATTATTTCTTTTTTTTTATTTTTATTTTTTTTTATTTAATAGCCTTTAATTTACAGGATATATACATGGGTAACTTTACAGCATTAACAATTGCCAAACCTTTTTTTCCAATTTTTCACCTCTTACCCCCCACCCCTCCCTAAATGGCAGGATGACCAGTAGTAGTTAAATATATTAAAATATAACTTAGATACACAATAAGTATACATGACCAAAACATTATTTTGCTGTACATAAGAATCAGACTCTGAATTATTGTACAATTAGCTTGTGAAGGAAATCAAAGATGCAGAGTGTGCATATAAACATAGGGACTCAGGGAATTCAATGTAATGGTTTTGTCATCTCCAGAGTTCTGTTTCTGGGTACTAGCTAGTTCAGTTCATTACTGCTCCATTAGAAATGATTTGGTTGATCTCGTTGCTGAGGATGGCCTGATCCATCAGGACTGGTCATCATCTAGTATTGTTGTTAAGTATATAATGATCTCCTGGTCCTGCTCATTTCACTTAGCATCAGTTCGTGTAAGTCTCTCAGGCCTTTCTGAAATCATCCTGTTGGTCATTTCTTCAGAACAGTAATATTCCATAATTTCATATACCACAATTTATTCAGCCATTCTCAACTGATGGACATCCATTCAGTTTCAGTTTCTAGCCACTACAAAAGAGGCTGCCACAAACATTCGTACATACAGGTCCCTTTCCTTCTTTATAATCTCTTTGGGATATAATCCCAGTAGTACACTGCTGGATCAAAGGATATGCACAGTTTGATAACTTTTTGAGCATAGTTCAAACTACTCTCAAAATGGTTGGATTCGTTCACAACTCCACCAACAATGAATCAATGTCCCAGTTTTCCCACATCCCCTCCAACTAATCATCATTATTTTTTCCTGTCATCTTAGCCAATCTGACAGGTGTGTAGTAGTATCTTAGGAGTTGTCTTAATTTGCATTTCTCTGATTAATAATGACTTGGAGCATCTTTTCATAGGACTAGAAATAGTTTCAATTTCTTCATCTGAGGTTGTCTGTTCATATCCTTTGACCATTTTCAATTGGAGAATGAGCTTGATTTTTTATAAATTAGAGTTAATTCTCTATATATTTTGGAAATGGAGGCCTTTATCAGAACCTTTGACTGTAAAAATATTTTCCCAGTTTATTGCTTCCTTCTAATCTTGTCTGCATTAGTTTTGTTTGTGCAAAAAACTTTTCAGTTTGGTATATCGAAATTTTCTATTTTGTGATCAGTAATGATCTCTAGTTCTGCTTTGGTCATAAAACCTTCCCCTTCCACAGGTCTGAGGGTAAACTATCCTATGTTCCTCTAATTTATTAATAATTTCATTCTTTATGCTTGGTCATGAACCCATTTTGACCTTATCTTGGTGTACGGCGTTAAGTATGGATCAATGCCTAGTTTCTGCCATATTAGTTTCAATTTTCCCAGCAATTTTTATCAAACAGTAAGTTCTTATCCCAAAAGCTGGGATCTTTGGGTTTTCAAAGACTAGGTTGCTATATTTGTTGACTGTTTTATCCTTGAACCTAATCTATTCCACTGATCAACTAATCTATTCCTTAGCCAATACCAAATAGTTTTGGTAACTGCTGCTCTATAGTATAGTTTTAGATCTGGTACAGCTAAGCCACCATCATTTGATTTTTTTTATTAATTCCTTGAAATTCTGGACCTTTTGTTTTTCCATATGAACTTTGTTGTTATTTTTCTAGGTCATTAAAATAGTTTTTGAGAGTCTGATTGGTATAGCGCTAAATAAATAGATTGAGTTTAGTAATATTGTCATCTTTATTATATTTCTCGCCTATCAAGAGCATTTAATATTTTCAATTGGTTAGATCAGACTTAATTTGTGTGAAAAGTGGTCTGTAATTTTGCTCATAAAGTTTCTGATTTTCCTTGGCAGATAGATTCCTAAATATTTTATTTATCAGTAGTTACTTTAAATGGAATTTCTCTTTGTAACTCTGACTGTTGGATTTTGTTAGTGATATATAAGAATGCTTGATGACTTATGTGGTTGTTTATTTTATAACCGACTTTGCTAAAGTTGTGGATTATTTCTAATAACTTTTAGCAGAATCTGAGGGTTCTCTAAGTATAGCCATCATGTCATCGGCAAGAAGTGATAATTTGGCTTTCCTCATTTGCCTATTCTTATTCCTTTAATCTCTTTCTCAGCTCTTATTACTATAGCTAGCGTTTCTAATACAATATTAAATAGTAACGGTGATAGTGGGCAACCTTGTTTCCTCAGATCTTATTGGAATGGTTGCAGTTTGTCTCCATTACATATGATGCTTACTGATGGTTTTAAATAGATGCTGCTGATTATTTTAAGGAAAAGTCCATTTATTCCTATACTCTCAAGTGTTTTTAATAGGAATGGATGTTGGATTTTATCAAATGCTTTTCTGCATCTATTGAGATGATCATATGGTTTTTGTTGAATTTGGTTATTGACATGGCCAATTATATTGATAGTTTTCCTAATATTGAACCAGCCCTGCATTCCTGGTATAAATCCTACTTGATCATAGTGTATTATCTTGGAGGATGATTTTCTGTAGTCTTTTTGCTAATATCTTATTTAAGATTTTAGCATCAAATTCATTAGGGAGATTGGTCTATAATTTTCTTTCTCTGTTTTCAGCCTACCTGGTTTAGGTATCAGTTACCATGTCTGTGTCATAGAAGGAATTTGGTAGGACTCCTTCATTCCCTATTTTATCAAATAATTTATATAGCATTGGGGCCAATTGTTCTTTACAATGTTTGGTAAAATTCACTATATAAATCCATCTGGTCCTGGGGATTTTTCTTAGGGAGTTGTTTAATTGCCTGTTCTATTTCTTTTTCTGAAATGGACTATTCAAGCAATTTACTTCTTCCTCTATTAGTCTGGAAGTCTGTATTTTGAGGTAGTCATCCATTTCACTTAGGTTATCAAATTTATTGGCATAAGTTGAGCAAAATAACTCTTATTATTTCTCTAATTTCCTCTTCATTGGTGGAAAGTTCTCCCTTTTCATTTTTAAGACTACTAATTTCATTTTCCTCCCTCCTTTTTCTAATCAGATTTACTAAAGGCTTATCTATTTTATTGGCTTTTTCATAGAGACCAACTCTTAGTTTATTAATTAGTTCAATAGTTTTTTACTTTCAATATTTTTAATTTCTCCTTTTAATTTTAAATTTCCAATTTAGTATTTGATTGGGGTTTTAATTTGGTCTTTTTTAGTTTTTTAGTTTGCAAGCCCAATTCATTAATCTTTTCTTTCTCTGTTTTATTCAAGTAAGCGTCTAAGGATATAAAATTCCCTCTTATTACCGCTTTGGCTGCATCCCACAAATTTTGGTATGATGTCTCATCATTGTCATTATCTTGAGTGAAATTATTTATTGTATCTATAATTTGCTGCTTCACCCAATCATTCTTTAAGATGAGATTGTTTAGTTTCCAATTACTTTTGGTCTATTTCCCCTAACTTTTTGTTGAATGTAGTTTTTATTGCATCATGATCTGAAAAAAGCATTTACTATTTCTGCTTTCTTGCATTTAATTTTGAGGTCTTTATGTCCTAATATATGGTCAATTTTGAATAGGTTCCATGAACTGCTGAGAGAAAGTATATTCTCTTCTATCTCCATTCAATTTTCTCCAAAGATCCAACATACCTAATTTTTCTAATATTCTATTTACTTCTTTAATTTCTTTCTTATTTGTTTTGTGGTTTTGATTTGTCTAATTCTGAGAGTGCAAGGTTGAGATCTCCTACTATTACAGTTTTGTTGTCTATTTCTTCTTGCAACTCTCTTAACTTCTCCTTTAGGAAGCTGAGTGCCATACACTTGGTGCATATATGTTTTAATATTGATATTGCTTCGTTGTTTATGCTACCCTTTAGCTAGGATGTAGTTTCCTTCCTTATCTCTTTTAATTGATCATTTTACTTTTGCTTGATCTGGATAAGGATGGCTACCTAACTTTTTGACTTCCCTGAAGCATAATAGATTTTGCTCAGCCTTTTACCTTTACTCTATATGTATCCCCTGCTTTAAATATGTTTCTTGTAAACAACATATTGTGGGGTTCTGACTTTTGATCCAGTCTGCTATCTGCCTCCCTCTTTATGGGGAGTTCATCCCATTCACATTTACGGTTAGAATTACTAAATCTGTATTTCCTGCCATCCTAATAACCTAGATTGTGCTTTACTTATTCTTGCCTCCCCAACCCTCTTTCCCCCTTTTAAACTATGTGCCCCTCTTGTATCACGATACTTATCCTCTTTATAATCCCTCCTCCCCCTTTGAGTCTTTCCCCTTCCTTCCCTTATTACTCTTTTCTTTTCCCTTTTCCTCTCCCCGTTTTTAATGAGGCAGAGGAGAATTTTCTCTAAAACAAATGTCAATTATTTTTCCTTTGAGCCAACTCTGATGAGAGTAAAGATTACACAATGTTCCTCCCCTCTCTAAATTCCCTCAGATATGATAAGTTTCCTTAGCCTCTTTGTGGGATGTGGTTTCCCTCTTTTTATCCCTCCTTCCCACTTATTCTGCCATCATCCCTTTTCCTATCTACTTCCCTTTTTATGTTATATCAGTACTATCAAATTTTTAATGTATTTTTTGTATATCCACAACAGAAATACAATTCTCAAGAGTTATTTTTACCTTTCTGCATCTCTTGAGGTTCTATTCTTGGAGATCAAATTTTTTGTTTTAGTTCTGGTTTTTCTTCAGAAACAAATGGAATTCATTTGTTTCATTAAACGTCCATCTTCTTCCCTGGAAGAAAATGCTCAGCTTAGCTGGGTAGTTTATTCTTGGCTGCTTCCCAAGTTCTTGTGCCTTTCGAGATATCATATTCAGGCCCTTCTTTCCTTTAATGTAGGGCCAGATCTTGGGTGATCCTTATTGTGGCACCTCAGTATTTAAATGGTTTTTTTTTTGGCTGCTTGTAAAATTTTTTCCTTAATCTGATAGTTCTGAAATTTTGCCTAATATTCCTTGGGGTTTTATTTTGGGTTTCTTTCAGAAGTGTTCGATGAATTCTTTCAATGCCTATTTTACCTTCTGATTCTATTACATCTAGGCAGTTCTCTTTGATGATTTCTTGTAAAAATAGTATCTAGGCTCTTTTTTTTCATCTATAGTTTTCGGAAAGTCCAAATCCTCAGATTATCTCTCCTAGATCTATTTTCCAAGTCTGTCATTTTAAAGTAGATAATTCATGTTTTTTTCCAGTTTGTCATTTTTTTGGTTTTGCTTGACTGATTCTTGCTGTCTCAATGCATCATTAGTTTCAATTTGTTCAGTTCTAATTTTATAAAATTATTTTCTTCACTAGCTTTTTTTTACTTCTTTCTGTATATGTCCAATTGAGTTTTTGAATGTATTGTTTTGGTCTGTGGAATTTTTTTCCATTTCACTAATTTTTTTTAGTGAATTATTTTCTTTTTCAATTCGAGATCCTACTTTCTTTGAGTTCTTTGTCTTTTCAAATCAAATCCTACTTTGTAGTAATTCTTTATTTTTCCAATTCGTATTTCAGGAAGTTGTTGCTCTCTTGTAAGGCTTCTCTTTCCTTTCCCCATTTATCTTCTAACTCTCTTTTGAGACTTTTTAATGGCCTCTTCTATGAGGCATTATGTAAAGGAGGACAGTCTGATGCATTTTTGCTGTTTGAGGTCTCTTCAGGTTTGCTGACCTGCTCTTTTTCTGCATAGAAGCTGTCGATTGTTCTTTTCATCTTTTTATTCATGTTTTAAAAGCCTTTAGGGTGGTCTCTAGGCAAGGGGGTTACCAGCTTCCTCTGCAGAGCAGGGAAAGATGTAAACCGATTTCATGCTCAGGATGGAGTGTTCTGGGTGAGAGTTTTTCCCTTCCCCCAACAGGAAGTGGATTCAGCACTGGCCTAGCTATCAAACTGCTTAGTAGGGCTGGTGGATTATCGATTGCCCTCGGCTGGGAGACTAAGTGGTGAAAGTGTCACCCTGCCAGGCCGGAGCCTCTTGTGGGACTGTGAGTATTAGCAGCTGAGTGCAGAACGCAGACAGCCACAAACTCTGCTCAGTGTCTCTGCCTGATGCAAATCGGCCCTGGAAAAGCTCTATGGCCCCAAGCCGAGCTCCCCCCTGCGCAGATTGGAGGCTAACCCGGGCTGCGTCCTCGTGCCGTGCAGGATCACAACTGCCCCAAGGAAAATCCCCTTACTGCGGGTTGGGGCTGCGCGCTTGTGCTGAGATCTGTGCCTTCACCCTGGGTTTGAGACTCTCCTCGGAACCTAATTTCTCTCCCAGTCTGCGCCGATCTCCCCCTGGCCTGGAACCAACCTTTTTTGGCGAGACTGCAGATTTTCTTCGGCCGGTGAGTTGTTCTACTTCTTAACTTTACGAATTGTAGCAGTCAAGACTATTTTTGAGGCTCGATATAATATTGATAAAGAGGGTAAGAGAAGAGCTTAGAAAGACGCGTGTGTCTTCTCCGCCATCTTGGCTCCGCCCCAATAAGAATTATTTCAATAATTCAACATGCAGCTTAGTTCCATTAAAGATTATAATGAAATTAAAAATACATTAAATACAATTTGAAAAAGAAAGCATTAAAATTCAACTCTAATCTGGAAAACATATTTCTAAAGAATTTGTGGGTTAAAAGAAATTCATGGAACTGATATCTTCAGTAAAGCTAATGAAAAAAAAAAGGAATTAACATTACAAATTTTTGAACATGTAGCAAACACAGTCCTTAGGGAATAATTTATATCTCTAAACACTTTTATTAACAAATAAAAGAAAGAACAGACAGAAGAGAAAGAATATTGAAAAATGGCAACAATAATTCTAGAATAACAACAAATCTTAATACCACAATTAAACATCAAAATAGAAATCATAAAAGTAAAGAAAAAGATAACAAAATTGAAAACAAGCATTGAATTAATAAGACTAGGACTTTTTAAATGAACAATAAAAATAGATAAATCAATGGCATATTTTATTAAAAAGAAAAAAGAGACCAGTATAATAGATGAAAAAGAAGAATTTTCAAAGTGTAAGAACATATTTCTATAAACATTTAATAACCATATATCAATAAAATTGATAACCAGAATAAAATAAATGAATATTTATAAAAATTAAAATATGCAAACAATAGCTAAAGAAGAAAATTTAAAGAAGTCAATTTCATAAGAAGAAATTAAATTAGCCATAAATAAGTTTCCAAAGAAAAATTTTTAGACCCTGTTGGATTTATATGTTAATTTTCTCAAATGTTCAAAGAACAACTAATTCTAATATTATATAAATTGTTTACAAAAATAGCCAAAGAATTCATTCTACCAACTTTCTTTTATGAAACAGAGAGCAGAGATGTATTACTATATGAACTAGGGAAAATGAAAAGAGAAATAATAAAATAATATACTAATTACTCTAATAAATAATAAATAGATGTAAAATTTTAAAATAAACTTTTTGCAAAGAGACTAAAATAATAATATATCATGAAGGTTACACATGATGACCAAAATGAATTTATACCAGGAATTTAAGTTATCTTAATATCAAGAAAAGTATAAACTTAATGATAGTAATAATAAAATTAATAAAATAATATGATTATACTAATAGATGTCAAAATGCTCATTTTGAAAAATATGAAAAAAATTCTTATGATTTAAATAATGGGAAAAAATGTACCTTTCTTTAAAATTGTGTATATAGGGATAATGGGGGTGTGGGTATACAAGAGCTGCCATTATTTGTGATGAAGATATCTAGAATATTTTCAATATCATCCAAGAAACAAAAGTGATCACAGTCACCACTTTTCTTTTAAAAAAACTATAACAATAAGATAAGGAAATGTAAATTGAGGGAATAATTACAGGAAAATAAGAAACAAGCTTATCACATTTTAAAATTGATACAATAGCATACTTTAAGAATTGTAAAGAATCAATTAAATTTAATTGAAACAATTTTTAACTTACATTTTTGAGATACAAAGTATATCTATATAAATCATCAGTATTTATATACAATTCCAATGAAACTCAAAAAAATAGCATAGAGAAATTCCTTTTTAAAATTATTTTCATTTGAGCATACATGTTTTTACTTTCTTTATTTGAAAATTGACTGTTCATATCCTTTGACCATTTATTAGTTGGAAAGGTTTCAATAACTTTTTTGGGTGATTGAGAAGGATCCAGTGCAGAGATTTTTCAATAGATGCAACAAGAAATGATTCCTGAGAATATATTAATCTCCTAAGAAATAGTTCACTCTAGGTTTTACACTAAAATACATTAAAAATTTGGACCAAAAAATTTCTGCCTTTTTTTTCTTATTCCTTTTCCTACATCTTTTCCTCTTTCTCTGTCTCTGTCTGTCTTTCTGTCTCTAACTCTGTCTCTGTTTTTCTCTCTTTTTCCTCTCTCTTTCTCCCTCCTTTATCTTGCTACTGTGGAAATATTGGTATTTGTTATAGGTCAAATCCTATTGGTTATCACCACAGAAGTTTTTACCTCTGGCATTTATTGTCTAGTCAGATCCAGTCCCTCCTTAAGCAGACAGATGATTCTTAAATCAGATGCTTACTATATTCATGACAAAATTAATCTGGAGACCTAAGTGGTTTAGGTATTGAAGTTCAGTGCTCTTTACATCCAGCCATCCAATTGCTGTGGTGTCGTTAGTAGGTAAAATTACAAATATGTGTCACCATGCCTGGCTTCCCACTTCAATTGGTATGGAATGAAATGTCCATTTTCATTGTAACTAATTCTGTTTGGACAAGGTCTATTCACTACCCAACTCTTACATCAATATAAATGTGTCAGATATTTGTGGCTAAGTAAGGGCATTGAAGAACCCTTTGGGAAGACTAGCTATGCTATAGACTATGTCCATTTTTCAGAATTAGAACATGGCTTTCATTATTATCTTGCTGCCACAAAGAAGTTAAAGTATAGGTCAGATGTAAGCTTTTAATGACGAAATAAGATACCATACATAACTTGACTTCTATAGTTTTATGCAAGATCAAAAATGAAATTAATTCAGCTTGTCAAGTATATTTGGAGAAATGTACTCATGTTCCCAGTAGATAAAACCACATGTAATAAAACATTATATTGGTAGAAATTTAAGCAGAAAATCTTTTTTTTAATTATTTTTATAGCCTTTTATTTACAGGTTATATGCATGAGTAACTTTACAGCATTAACAATTACCAAACCTCTTGTTCCAATTTTTCCACCTCTTACCCCCCACCCCCTCCCCCAGATGGCAGGATGACCAGTAGATGTTAAATATATTAAAATATAAATTAGATACACAATAAGTATACATGACCAAACCGTTATTTTGCTGTACAAAAAGAATCAGACTGAAATATTGTACAATTAGCTTGTGAAGGAAATCAAAAATGCAGGTGGGCATAAATATAGGGATTGGGAATTCAATGTAATGGTTTTTAGTCATCTCCCCGAGTTCTTTCTCTGGGCTTAGCTGGTTCAGTTCATTACTGCTCCATTGGAAATTATTTGGTTGATCTCATTGCTGAGGATGGCCAGGTCCATCAGAACTGGTCATCATATAGTATTGTTGTTGAAGTATATAATGATCTCCTGGTCCTTAAGCAGAAAATCTGAATGCATTTGTTCACTATTAGAGGATGAAGAATGAAAAAATACGTTAAGCAATGTTTTAAGTCCTGGGGATATAAATTCAAAAAAAGGTAGCTAAGCACTGTGCTAAGTATTGAGGATAAAACTACAAGCAAAAAGTAACACATTACCTGCTCATATTTTTTTCTTTCATTTAAAAGTATTTTATTTTTCCCAATTATATGTGAAGATAGTTTTCAACATTCATTTTTGCAAGATTTGGGGTTCTATTTTTTTCTCCTTCCCTCCCTTACCTTCATCCATTCCAGGCAGCAAGCAATTTTATATAGGTTGTACATGTATAATCATTTAAAACATATTTCCCTCTTCCATGTTGTGAAAGAAAAATCAGAACAAAAAGGAACAAAAGGGAAAAATTGTGAAGAAGAAAAAAAAAGTGAAAATAGTATGTTTTGATCTGCATTCAGTTTCATAGCTCTTTCCTGGGTACTACAAGTATTTTCCCTCCCATGTTTATTGGAAATATATTGGATTACTATATAGCTGAGAAGATCCTAAATCTTTTGTAGGTGATCATAACACAATCTTTTTCTTCTACAATGTTCTCCCAATTCTGTTCATTTCACCCACCATCAGTCCATGTAACTCTTTCTAGGTTTTTCTGAATCCAGCCTGCTCATCATTTTTAAGAATATTTCTATTCTATTACATACATATACCATATCTTATTCAGCCATTCCCTAATTGATGAGCATCCACTGAACTTTCAATTCTTTGTTACCACCAAAAGAGCTGCTGCAAATATTTTTCCACATGTGGGTCTTTTTCCTCTTTTGTGATGTCTTTGGGATAGAAATCCAGTAGTCCCATTACTGGATCAAAGGATATGCAGAGTTTATAGTCCTTTGGACATAGTTCCAAATTGCCCTCAAGAATGTCTGGATCATTTCACAATTTTACCAAGAATGCATTAGTGTCTTAGTTTCCCCATATCCTCTCCACCATTTAACATTATGTATTCCTGTAATCTTAGCCATTCTGAGAGATGTGAGTACCTCAGAGCTGTATTAATTTGCATTTCTCTAATCAAGAGTGATTTAGAGATTTTCCCATGACTTTAATTTCTTCATCTAAAAATTGACTATATTATTTGACCATTGATCAAGTGGGAAATTGACTTGTAGCCTTATAAATTTTATTGAGTTTTCTATATTTTTAGAAATAAGGCTTCTATCAGAAACATTGGCTGTACTAATTGTTTCTCAGCTTTCTTCTTCCCTTATAATCTTGGCTGTATTTGTTTTGTGTAAAAACTTCAAAATTATTCATTTTGCATTTCATATTGTAACTCTGTCCCCTTGTTTGGTCATAAATTTCTCCCTTCTCCAAATATCTGACAGGTATTTTATCTCTTGCTTTCTTAAAACACTTATATTATCCCCTTTATTTTTAAATTATGAACCCATTTTGATCTTATCTTGGTATGGAGTATGAGCTGTTGGTCTATGTATAGTAACTGTTTTTCAGCAATTTTTGTCCTTTAGTGAGTTCTTGTTCCAGAAGATGGAATCTTTTGGTTTATGAAATAGTAGGTTAATATAGTCATTGACTGTTGTGTCTTGGGTAACTGTTCCACTAATTCATGAATCTATTTCTCAGTCAGTACCAAAAGCTTTTGATGGTCACCACTTGATAATACAGTTTTAGGTCTGGTATGGCTGAGCTATCTTCCTTCACAATTTTTATTCATTCCTTTCATATTTTTTAAACTTTTTCTTCCAGATGAATTTTGTAATTTTTTTGTAGCTCTGTAAAATTTTTTTTTGGCAATTTGATTGGTGTGGCACTGAGTAAATACATTAATTTAGGCAGAGCTGTCATTTTTATAATATTAACTTGGCCTATCCATAAGTAATTGATACTTTTCCAATTGTTTAGATCTGATTTTCAAGAAAAGTGTTTTGTAATTGTGTTCTTACAGTTTTTTGGCAGATAAATCACCCCTATATTTTCTATTTTCTATAGTTATTTTAAATGGAATTTTTCTTTTTCTTTCTGTCTTTTGGGTTTTGGTGATAATATACAGAATGCTAATAATTTATACAGGTTTATTTTATAACCTGTAACTTTGCTAAAGTTATTAATTGTTTCAAGTAGTTTATTGGTTGATTTTCTAGGATTCTCTAATTATACCATCATATAGTCTGCTGATAGTTTTAGTTCCTCACTGCCAACCCTAATTCCTTCATTTTATTTTTCTTATATTATTGATAAAGCTAACATTTCTAGTACAATATTAAATAATAGTAGTGATTACAAGCATCCTTGTTTCATCTCTGTTCTTCTCAGCTTAGATTCTAATAGAGGAAGATGACATATAAAGGGAAAGCTGAAAAATGGGAGCAGAGGAGGTCCTCACAAAAACTCATTCTCAGAGAAAGAGCCTGCAGTCACAAGGAAGCTGAGACAAGTGAACCCAATCCACTTTTACGATTTCCTCCAGCATTGTTCTGAAACATATGAATAGGAGCAAAAGAGATGGAATAAGGGGCAGAACATTATCTTCACCATGCAAGTAATCATGATATCTATATACTATGCTTTGTTCTTGAATATGCCTTCTTTTTGTCCCTTAACTTTCACATATTATCAAACTTCAGTTCTGCTAAGAATGCATATCTATTTTCTCATTTCATAAGATATCGAACACCAGTGGAGGCAATCATGCAGCTATACAGACAGATTTAGTTAAGTAGTAATAGTATTTAATCTTAATGCAGTTCTCATTGATGTAGAGACCAGGATATAATTCTGTATTTAGTGAGGTTAATATCAAAACTATCTCAGTTACATGTTAATGAAAAGAATGTCAGTAAAATTAGTTATCTCAAGATATCTTGTAAATGTCTTAAAGAGATATCCACTTTTATTATTATTAAATCCACTGTATTTATTATCTCTTTGAACATGACTAGAAATTGGAAATGTTTTATTAAAAATAATTAATTAATTTATTTGATATCCGGGACTTTTAAATTGATTATTAAATGTATTTATATATCTCATCCCAAAACATTTTGTTTCAATTTAAGTTAATCTGGAAACTTTTACATTAATTCATTTTTGTTTTGGAAGATCATTTTCTTATAAAAAATATTTTATTAATTCCTTAGTCGGATTTTATCTTTCTAACTGGGGAAGGAATAATGCCAACTATAAAAATGTGGGTTCTACACCCAAACCATAGTGCTAGATCAGATGTTTCCAAAGAACCAGAGGAAGAAAACTTTTATTTTATGATTTAGTTTTTTTTTCCTTTTTGCACTTGTCTGTAAGGTATACTCATCAAAGGGGATTGTTCCCCTGATTTTGTCAAAGCCTCTTGCCCATCTTTCCCTTTTCCCCTTACATTGTCTCCTCAAATAAGTCCCACAGTTAGAAATCTTTGACAAAGTGTACATCATATCATTTAGGGATTCATCAAGGAGATTGCACCTCTCATTAGAATCTAATGGGTAAATAATAAAAATGATTATTAATAAAAATATCAACTGAGAAGACCAATCTTCCCCAGCTCTTTCTAAAGTCCTGGTTTCAGAAATTCAGTCTCTTGAAGCACCTCAGTGATAATGAGGATGTATTCAAATTCCTCACTCAAGTGGGGAAACTATTGTGCTTTACCCAGGTTTGAGTGGGGATAAATTCTTTGAATAAATTGCCCAAGGTGGGGATAGAAATAACTTAGAAGTAAATTACATTAGTGAAGTCCTTTTGAATAAATTATCCCCTAATTGTAATAATTACATATTAATTTGCCACCCTTGGGAACACTCCTCTTTCAAAGTACATATAAACCATGAGCATGCTACCATAATTGACTTTGGTCTAAGAGAAAATCTGCCATATTATTAAACTATCCAGAAATTATACCTCCTGGACTTTTTAGTTATTACTCTACATAATCTTTTTGCAGTTTTTGATACTGTTGACAAAAAAACTTTTTAAAAGATATTCTTGTATTGATTTCCATGGAATTGCTCTTGTGTGGTTATCTTTATTTTTGTAAATGTGTGACTGTTTCTTTTCAGTCTCTTGTTCTATCATTATCATCTCACTTTCTTTTAACCATAAAAACCTTGTAGTTTCTACAAGGCATGTCTCCTCTTTCTTTTCCTCTCTCCCCTCTTCTCTTCTCCTCTTTCCTTCTACTATTTTTCATTTTCTTTTTTCAATTTTTCCTTTCTTCTCCTCCTCCTATTTCTTCTGCTTTACTCTCCTCTCCTGCCCATTCACTCTCCAATCTTATTTCTTATTTCTTTCACCTTCTACTTTTACCCTCCCTTATATTAACCTCCCCTTTTCTTTCCTTTCCCCCACCTACTTTACTTCCTACTAATAGGATGACACAAATTTCTATACCAAACTAAATATGTATGTTATTCACACCTTGAGCCAAATCATGTGAGATTAAGGTTCAAACAATGCTCATCTCTCTCCCTTCTTTCCTTCAAATGTAATAGGTCTTTTTTGCCTCTGCATGTGACATAATTTACCCCCTTTTACCTCCCCTTTCCTCTTCTCCCAGTAAAATCCCTTTTCCACAACAAATTTGTTTTTTTATATCATTCTTTTTCCATTTCACCAATTCTGTTTGTTAGGGAGTTGTTCTCTGTTTCTATTTCATCAATTCCATTTTTCAAGGACTTGTTTTCTTTTTCCATTTCCCAAGTCTCATTTGAAGGAGTGATTTTCTTTAGACAATTTCTGTGTTTCCTTTTCCATTTCAATTTTTTTATTTACTTTCCCCATTTTTTCTAACTTTCTTTTAAGATCCTTTTTGAATTCTTCTAAGATAACTTTTTAATTTGGAGAACAATTCATATCACCCTTTGTGACTCCATCTGGAGATGTTTTGTCTTTAGTGTTCTCAGAGTTTGAGGTCTTCATAATAGCCATCTATGGTCAGAACTCCTTTTTTACTTTTTTGCTCATTTGCTTCATTTGCTTCAACTAAAAGTTGACATCTTATCTTAGATCAAAAAGCAGATTGTCCCAAACTTCCTCTACAGGTGCTTCACACTGCCCTAGAAGCAGTGCTGCCGGTTTCTTTCCTGTTCTGGATGGATGTAACCAAATACTGCTTGTTACCTTGAGATTCAGGAACTCACTGTGTGCTTTCTGTAACTGTGTTAGAGGTCTCACAGCTAGTCTGCTGATCCACTGGCTCCTGAACCAGGACAGAGGAGCCAATGTATATTGGCTAAAAGCTTCCCAGTACATTCCCCAATGTGCAAAGGCCATTCTACCCCAGGTCTCCCTGTACTGCACCTTTACTGGACCAAGCCCACCCTTCCTGATAGGGGCAGATCTTTCCTGAAATTCTTCCAAAATATCTTCTGCTGAAAGTATTTTATACTCCAAATATTCTGTCACTCCAAAACTCATTCAGAACCTTGATTTTGAAGGAAGCTAGTAAAAGCTTAGACAAAGTTTACCTGTCTGCTCTCTGCCAATTTGTCTCAACCTCCTCCCTCTACTTATTAATTTTTATAACAATGATGACATATTTCTCCCAATTCAGTTAGTATAGAACGGAAACTTCCACTGCTGAGAAAAATGAATTCTAATTGAATAAGTCTTAATCAGAATAATGGAATAACTAAAAATAAAGATAATAGAGGAATTCAAAATATAATTTCC
Source organism: Sarcophilus harrisii (assembly GCF_902635505.1). NCBI lineage: Eukaryota > Metazoa > Chordata > Mammalia > Dasyuromorphia > Dasyuridae > Sarcophilus > Sarcophilus harrisii. The sequence continues at coordinate 171,598,150 of NC_045427.1, forward strand.
TTATATGAAAGACACATAAAACTATTTTCTTCCATACCACTCTTTTTAAAAAAATATTAAAGCTTGTTATTTACAAAATATATGCATGGGTAATTTTTCAATATTGACTCCTGCAAAACTTTCTGTTCCAAATTTCCTCCTTCTTACCCCTCTCCCTTCTCCTAGATGGCATGTTATATATGTTAAATACATGTTAAATAAGTTAAAATATATGTGAAATCCAATATATTTATAGTTATCTTGTTGCACAAGAAAAATTGGATCAAGAAGAAAAAATAAACTGAGAAAGAAAACAAAATGCAAGCAAACAACAACAGAAAGAGGGAAAATACTATGTTGTGGTCCACACTCAGTTCCCACAGTCAGGTCTCTGGGTGTAGATAGCTCTCTGCATCACTGAACAATTGGAGCTGGTTTGAATCATTTCATTATTGAAGAGACATTTCCATTAGAATTAATCATCCTATAGTCTTCTTGTTGCCATGTATAATGATCTCCTGGTTTTGTTTATTTCACTTAGGATCAATTCATGTAAGTCTCTCCAGGCCTCTCTGAAATCATCCTGCTGGTCATTTCTTATAGAATAATAATATTCCATAACATTCAAATACCATAATTTATTTAGCCATTCTCCAATTGATGAGCATCCACTCAGTTTGCATTTTCTTGCCATTACAAAAAGGGATACCACAAATATTTTTGCACATGTGGATCCCTTTCCTTCCTTTAAGATTTCTTTGGGATGCAAGCCCAGTAGAAACATTGCTGGATCAGATGGTATGCAATTTTGATAGCTCTTTGGGTATAATTCCAAATTGCTCTCCAGAATGGTTGGATCTGTTCACAGTTCTACCAACAATGTAATACTCTCCCAGTTTTCCCACTTCCCCTCCAACATTCATCATTATCTTTTCCAGTCATCTTAGCCAATCTGAGAGGTGTGTAGTGCATACCACTCTTTATTTTCATAACTCCATGTAAAAAAGGTAGTAAAATGTTATTGAATATCGATTTATTAAAAAGATCCTAACATAAGGGACAGCTAGGTGGCACAGTCAATAGAGTACCAGCACTGAAGTCAGGAGGATCTGAATTCAAACATTTCCTAGCTGTGTGACCCTGGGCAAGTCAGTTAATCTCAATTACCTCAGCAAAAAAAATAAAGAGAGAGAGAGAGAGAGAGAGAGAGAGAGAGAGAGAGAGAGAGAAAGAGAAAGAGAGAGAGAGAGAGATAGAGACTAACAGAGGTAGTTTGCTTTTAAATAGGTGGCTTTGAGGACCCTGCTGAGAAAAGGAGAATTTTTTTTATCTGAAAGTGCCCTAATTATTCTACAAGAAAGTATATACTTTATAAGCATTGTAGCATGAGGAAAGAGACAAAAGACACAAAAGAATTTTCCTTTGCTATACATGAGTAACTCAGTCATTGTAAAAGCATCATTGAACTCAAGTCAATGCATGCCTATTGACAGAATATACATCTGTGTTTCTCATTATGAAAGTAAATGCCAATTATTTGCACAAGTCCCTTGTGACATAGAACCTACTATCACTCAAAAGTGCTTTACCAGTAATAATAAAGAAATACTTTATAGATTAAAATAATAAATAATAATATTCATAACTTTTTTTTTTCTGCAGGAAGCACCAAAAATTTCTGTGAGAGAGAAAAAGAAACAGGGGAACAAGGGAGGGATAAAGAGAGAGGAAAAAAAAGAAAGAAAGTGAGAGAAAGAGAAAGAGTGTGTGTGTGAGAAAGAGTGAATGAGAGACAGACAGACAGACAGATACAATATTAGTGATTGATATGAGAAATTTTGACTTTTTTTGAATTGATAACTTATTGGGTAAATCTATTAATTATCTATAGTCTATTGAGTATCTATATCTTAGATTTATAAATCGAATTGAGTATTAGGAAAGTATTGAGCTATATTGTACTTAAAATCCCACTCTGAATTAAAACCTATATTTTTTAAAGCACTGGTATTATTACAGTAGTACTATATGACTACAAGTCATGAAACAACATGATCTTTAACTGAATCAAATTACAAATCATTATAAGGAAAATAGATTTGTGGTTAATAAGTCAGTAAACAATTCATTACTAAACACCATAGAAAGAAAAATAGAAAGTCAGTTTCTGTCCTCAAATAACTTATGAATTATCAGGAGAAGATAATAGGTACAAATATAAATATATACTAAATAGATACAAGATGTTTTGGGGAAATGATGATGGTAGCTAGGAAAATCAATGATGGCTTATAGAAATGAAATTACATATAATATATGATCAGTGATATTTATAACCAGAACAGGAATCAGGCTAGTCATATACATAGGGATAGTATATGAGTAACTTAAGCACCCCATTGATATCTATGGAATAATAAGGAACCAGAGGCAGATGTACAATGCACAAATAGATCTTCTGTGAATTATTTATGAGAAGACCTGGACAGAAAAACTCATAGGAAAAGAATGATATATAAACCCAAAGGAAAGAATACAATTACTACTCTTCCTATTTCTTCTTGGGGGACTCAGTTTATTCATCTTTATAAAAAAGAGTTAGGAATTGGATATGTCTAATATTGACCCTCAATTTTAAAAGTATAGGAATATATTAAATCAATAACAATTGATTTTTCAAGGCCTAAGCTTTATAATAGGTTGCTTATCCAATAATAAGCCACACATTGAAAAAGTTATGGTGGCATCATTCTGTGACTAAAAGCTGTGCAAATCTTTGAGTTATGTGTAATATTTCTATTAAAATCACACATAAAAGAATTTTGCACCTGACATTTGAATTTTTCTTTTCTCTGCATTGTTCAATTAAGTGCATCACTGCTTTTCTCTTTGTATAGAAAGGGGGAGTAGTGTTATGCTCTTTAACCTAGGCTAAAAATACTTAGTTTTCTTTTTTTCATTATCTCTTTTTATACAAGCCGTGAAATCTGGTGACAGAAGTAGAAAACCTATTACCATTGTAATCTTTTTTTTTTTTAATGTCCACTTTTGGGAAGAGAACATCATCAGTTTTCATCACTTTTTACCATTTTATTGGATCAATGTTTGGCTATAGTTTCCACAGAGAAGTTGGGAGCAGATGTTTTGCTTTATAGTTCATTTTCCTGGTAGCTTATTTAGTTGGACTGAGGGCTTGGTGAGAGTTTGGTGGACTCTGATCATATAAAATATTCATCAATGAATATATCATAAGCACTTTGAAATCAATGGTACCATCTATAGAATATATCTTACTCCTTTCGTAGACTAGTTTGTATACACAAGAGTAAAATAAACATCTGTTTTTGTTGGTTCTCAGCTGATTTTGATTACATCATTTTAATATGTGGTTGAAGTAATAGTTTTGTTCAAAAAAAGTAATATACATTATCAAGTCATCATAGCTAAAGGTGGTAAAAATGATAACATAATGTAAATGTTCTTTTTGTCCATTGCATATATTGAAGACCCTTGAATCAATGATGACAGTAACAGTGAGTCTTCATGCAGGAGAAGTAAGGCTTAATAGATAGAGTCGTGGACTTAAAACAAAAATTGTTGTAACTCAGATCATTCCTCTTATCAACTAGGGAAGTCACTCCACTTGCTTTAAATCTCAGTTTTCTCACCAGAAGAATGGAGATACTTCTACTGATAATACCTACTGTATGAGGTTGTTTAAAGACTCAATTTTTCAGGCAGAGCCCTAATGCATCTCTTTACTTTAAACCTTTCTATCTTGACAAAATCTCTTGGTGAGTAAACCTAACTGGAATATCCTTGGAGAACAGAAAGTCTCCTCAATAACATAAGAAGGCACTATAGGAGAAATTTAGATAAATGTGTTTGCTGACCAAATGATTGTCTATGTCATCATTTTCACTCATGTTATAAGTGAAATTTATATGAAATATCTTTATAGATAACCAGGAAAAGATTTCATTCAATTCAATTTATTGTTATTTTTTTAAGGAAATAAGGATTAATTTTGTGCCTACTATGTTCCAGGCACTATGCTAAGTACTGAATAATTCTTTTACTTGATCCTTAAAAGAACCCAGGGAGGATTTTTTTCTATTTATATTTCTATTTTTATTTTCTAAGTTATTTGTAAAACTTTTAAAATATTTGTTTACTTTGTTTCGATTCTCTTTCTACCTCCCAAGCTCCCACTGAGAAGACACATATGAAGTTAGGCAAAACAATTCCATAAAAGTCATGTTGTGAAAGAAAACATAGATTTCCCCTCTTAAAAAAAAACTCCCTCAAGAAAAACAAAGTTTTTTTTTAAAAGTAAGCTTCAATCTGTATTCAGGCAAAATCAATTCTTTCTCTGGGTATGGAGAACGTTTCCATCCTAAATCCTTCAGAGTAGTCTTGGATAATTGTATTGCTGAGAATAGCAAAGTAATTCACAGCTGATCATCCTACAACAATGCTATTACTTTGTAGACAGTATATTACACTTTGCTTGAGCTCATAGAAGACTTTCCAGACATTTTCTGAGAGCAGCCTGCTCATCATGACTTACAGAATATTTCACTACAATTATATACCATAATATAGCCATTCCTCAATTGATAGGTATCCCCTCAATTTCAAATTCTTTACCCTGAGAAAACAACTATAAATCTTTTTGTAGATATAGGTCATTTACCTTTTTAAAAAAATCTCTTTTGAGATTCATGCCTATGAATGGTATTTTTAGACCAAAAGATATGCATGATTTCATAATTCTTTGGGCATAGTTCATATATTTTGATAATCTACCAAAAGGGGAATGGCTCTTATTTTGTAAAACATTGATTTAGTTTCATATACATTGGAGAAATAAAGCCTTCCTTAGAAAAATTTGCTCCATAATTATTTTCATAATTATTATTGCTAAGTGAACTTAGTGTTTATATGGGAGAAGTTTGGCATAAGGGATGGTCCTAGGAACAGGATGGTTCTGATAGTGTTTATAGCAATAATGTTTGCGTACTCTGCTAAGAAAAATATAGCAAAGGGACCAGCAGCGTATTCTATGTTAAAGCCTGATACTAGTTAGGATTCTCCTTCAGTTAGATCAAATGGTGCTCGGTTTGTTTCTGCTAGTGTGGAGATGTATCATATTATGGCAAGGGGTCATGTTGTAATGATCAGTCAGAAGTTTTCTTGAGTGATTGAAAGTTTTTTTTTTAATGCAAATGCCCCATTAATTAGTATGATTGATAGGAGAATAATAGCTAAGGAGACCTCATATGAGAACACCCTTTAATATCTTATAATAGTTGTAGTAGTTTAACAGTAAGTGGCTTTTTGTGGGTTTGAGTTAGACTTGGCTGTTGCTTGCATGTGTTTTAGTACCTATTTCTCTGTGGAATTTAATTACTATACTAAAGGTCTATCATCCAGTTTTGGGGTTTGACGGAAGCGATAAAATTTAGTAAGGGGGTTAGGGGGGTTTAGTGGAAAGAAACTATTATAAATATTGTTTGTCTTTACTTTTTGCCTAAACACGCATGCACACACGCACACACGCACACACGCACACACATGCATATACACATATATTCATTTATTTTGTTTTCTCTCTCCTTTTATCATTTGCCTCCTCAAAAATATTTTGCTTATGACAACTCCTCACCAAATGTGCTTTCTCTTCTCATATCTCCTCCCCCTTGTACTTTCTTGTAGAGTAAGATATATATCTTACCCATATTGAATATGTATGTTTTTTCCAGTGTGAAATAATTTTGATGAAAGTAAGGCTCAGTCACTTCCCTTCTCCTCCACTGTAAAAGCTTTTTTTGTTTGTTTCTTTTATGGCAGATAATTTACGCCATTCCACCTCCTCTTTCCATTTCTCCCAGTAATTCCTTTCTCACCAAATTTGAGATATTAGCACTTTTTATTCAAATTACAACTGTGCCTTCTTCCTCTCTCTCTCCCTCTCTCTCTTTAGATATATATATGTATGTGTATATATATACACATACATATATATAATTTTTTCTTCTAACTGCCATAATAATGAGAAAGATATAATGAATTGTATGTATCATTCTCCCATGTAGGAATATAAACCTATAAACTCTATTGACTATCTTATGATTTTCCTCTCCCGATTACATTTTTTTTTTTTTTTGGCTTCTCTCAAGTCTTGTATTTGAAAATAAAATTTTCTGTTCAGCTCAGGTCTTTTCATCACAAATGCTTGGAAATCCTCTATGTCACTGAATGTCCATCTTTTTCCCTGAACAATTGTGCTCCATTTTTCTTGATAGGCAATTTTGGTTGTAATCAGAATTATATTTTAGGCCTTTTGATCTTTTAATGTAGAAGCTGCTAAATCTTGTGTCCTCCTCATTATGGCTCCTCTATCTTCATTTGTTTTTTTGAGGGGGTCATGGTGAAAAAATTGGGGTTAAATGACTCCCAAGGTCACACAGCCAGTAAATCTTAAGTGTTTGAGGCTGTAAAGATGATGCTCTATGCACTGCGCCATCTACCGGCTCTTCTTCATTAGCTTTTTGTATTTCCTTTAGCATGACTCTCATTTCTCTTCTCAATTTTCCCTCTATCTTTTTTGATTTGATTTTTAACATCTTTTTTGAGCTCTTCAATGGCCTGAGACCAATTCTTATTTTTCTTGGGATTTTTGCATGTTAGAGCTTGGACTTTGTTGTCTTTTTCTGAATATATATTTTGAGCTTCTTTACCACTTTACCACTTTACCATTTTTATGGTTAGAATATTTTTTTTCTGTTTGCTCATTTTTCCATCTAACTACTAGGCTTGTAGCTTTTTGTTAAAGTAGGGGTCTATTCTCAAGGCCTAAGGTGTAATGTTTTGTGTAGCAGGTTCTAAAGATCTGTAAGTTTTCACTTCTTTCAAGGTATAACGATCGAAGGAGAAGTGTGTTTGAGTGACCACAAGTACTCTTTTCTGTCCTGGAATTGTGAGGGGTTTAACCTCTCCATGTGACTGTAAATGCTTAAATGGCAAAGCAACAGAATCTTTCCTCAGTATGAGTAAAGAGGCCTTCTTCTGACCACTTGACTTGGAAATTGCTGCTACTGTTGCTACTGCTACAGGTACTGCCACTTATTCTGCTACCCTCTGCTATTGCAACTTCCACCACCACTGTTGATTCAGTGATTCCCAATGCCTTCTCACCCCAATGAAACGAATCTTTTCTGTCAGTATTCCAATTCATCCTTGGTGTCTTTAGAATGAGAGATCTAGAAACACCAGTGCTTCTACTCATGCAGAGGCTCCAAAGCCACTCCTGGTTTGCTAGGACTGGGAATGTGCTAGTAAGGCTTGTCCCGAGATTGTGTATCTCTCTCACCCTGGTGCACCAGACTTTCTTGCTAATCTTCCAAGTTATCTCCAGTTGTAGAAGCATTCCATTTTTTTGTGGGTTTTAAAACTCTAAAATTTGTTTAGAGTCATTATTTAAAAGGGTTTTTGGGGAGAGCTGCTTTACTCTACCATCTTGACTCAGCCTCTCCATTCAATTCAATTTAATAAAAGTTATGTGCCAGAAATTGTTCTGCATAACAAAAATACAAAGACAAAATATTATTAAAAAAAAACCCAACAGATAACACAAGTACCTAAATAAGACCCCCTCTAGTATCTCTAAGTAGTCACTCAACAGATTCTTTCATTATTATTATTTTCAATTCACAGAACAAATCCAAAACTGGAAATCTACCATGTAAAAGTTGCTATTCTCTCCAAATATAGAAAAGTTATCATGTAATTTTTTCCTTTTTTTCTTCTCCTGCTTTAGAGATGTTTATCAATAAACACAGATATGAAATATATGTATATGTTTATTATTCTATACATCTATTTGTCATTTTTCCTTTATAGATAACATCTTTCTTCATATGTCCTTTATTTTTAATTTGTTTATTTACAATAGTCAAAATGACTTAGTTGCTCAAAGTGCTTCTTAAAGAAAATTTGATATTACTGTATACTATGTTCTCTTGATTCTGTTTGCTTTATTCTTTAACATGTTCTTAAAGGCTATCTGTGAAAATGACAGTCTTCTTCACCACGCACACCATTCAATTTTTGGATAATAGGTTCTTATTACTAAGTCTACCCTTTTACTACTTTTACATTTTACTCCCATTTCTGATCTCTTGGCTAAAAAGCAAAACAAAACTTTTTCTTCCACACAATGTTACTTCACCAACTCAGTTGCCTTCTTTCAAATGATGTGACTAGTTCTTTCACCACTCTATGATGTTATACTTCTAGTTAAGAGCCTTGAACTATTTGAAGTAGTTCAATGATACGTAATTGTTTTCTTGTTCATAGTGGGTTTCCAGTTCTTTACAAGAATCTTTGTTCTATCCATCACAATCCAAAGACTATTACCTACAGAAGACCAAATATTGTAGAAGTTGAGTAGTTGTTTTCTCAATATCTTCTTATCTTGTTTATTCAAAGCCACATTTTTTATCTTCTTTTTGATTCTTTTCTTCTTCCACCTACTCCCAAAAATTGAAAGGTGGAAATACATACTTATAATCTTAAGAAACATTAAGAGTATTTAATAACATGTAGTTTTAGGGCTTTTGACAGAATCCTTACATGACTGTCTGACTCTCCAATTTATTAGTACATAGTTATGTTTGCTTTTATTTTCCATATATGTTTTCTATGGAATTGTTGTATTAAATTTTAATCAAAGCTTCAAATAGTTTTTTGTCTTTCTCCTTTTATTCTCATTGCATTCATGTATTTTTTCTTGTTTTTACATTCAATATTTTCTTCTTGAGATTTTACTATTATTCTTAAATTTACTTCTTCTCTTTTATCTTCTGTTACATTTTTGCAATGAATCATGATAATTCTTCTCCTGAAACTTGTGAAATTTGCTCTCCCAAAATTTGAAGGCTATTTAACCCAATTAACATATACTTCTCAAATATAAACTCTTCAATACAAATGTCACTTGTTTCCAATGTTACTTTCATTAGTACTTCAGTGATCATGCCTTTTTTTTCTTTTTCTTTTTTTATAGCTTTTTATTTACAAGATATATGCATGGGTAATTTTTCAGCATTGACCCTTGCAAAACCCTCTTTTTCAACTTTTCTCCTCCTTCCCTCCACCTCTCTTCCCTAGATGGCAGGCAGACTATACATGCTAAATATGTTAAAGCATATGTTAAATATAATATATGTATACATCTCTATACAATTATTTTGCTGCACAAAAAAAATCGGACTTAGACATAAAAATAACCTGAAAAGGAAATAAAAAATGAAAGCGGACAAAAATAGAGGGAGTTGAAATGCTATGTTGTGGTTCATATTCATTTCCCATAGTTCTTTTGCTGGGGATAGCTGGTTCCCTTCACTGTTGAACAAATGGAACTGATTTGTTTCATCTCATTGTTGAAGAGAGCCAGACCATGTCTTCATTATTGGTCAGTTTCAGGTTTAATCTAGTATTTCCCCTTTTTTCTCTGCCATGAAAGAAGAAATAACAATTAAGTTACCAATTCTTTGGTTACCTCATATTTGACAGAAAGACAGAGAATGGTAGCAGATGATTGACAGATAAAGCCCCCCAACAGTACAATATCAAATATTTATGTATGAACTATGGTGTTTCCTGAAATCTTCATTTCACTTATCTTTTTCTAATCAATCAGTCAATTAATATTTGTTAAGCACCTGTTACTAGTCAGTAACTGTGCTAAGTTTTGGAGGCAAAACAGTCCCTGCCTGGCTCAAGGAGTTTATAAACTAATAGGGAAGACAACATATAAAGTGGTATATGTAATGCAAACTGTAGATATGACAAAGAGGTGAAAGCATTTGCAATAGGGGTTGGTAAGGATTCTTGAAGAAGATCAAATAGCCAAGGGGCTAGCACAGTGTATATTATTGAGTGGAGTAGAAGACTGAAAAGGCAAGAGGGAGCTAAGTTATGAAAGACTCTGATAACCAGTCCTGGAGAAAATAAGCATCTCTTCTAGCCTATTGTTGGGTAACATGATAGGACCTGCACATTAGAAAAATCCATTTTATTGGTTGAGGGGAGAATGGTCTGGAGTGAAGAAAAACTTGAGGAAAGCAGATGCACTAGCAGTCTATTTCAATAATTCAGGGGTAAGGTGATGAAATCCTTTGTTAGAGTGGTGTTAATGTTAGGGGAAAAAAAAGAGGGTATATTTGAAAGATATAGCAAAGATCATGACAAGACATTAATTATAGAGATAAAGTATAGTGAAAAATCAAGAATGGTTATTAAGTTTTGAGCCTGAGAGACTGGGACAACATGATTGCACTCTATAATAATAGGGAAGGTAGAAGATGGGAAGTGTCTAGGAAGAAATATAATGAATTTCATTTAACATATGGGGTTTAAGATGTATATTGGACATTCAATTCAAGATTCCAGAAAGACAGTTTGGAGATGCAAGACTGAAGGACAGTAGAATGATTGGGCAAGAAAGGTAAATCTGAGAATCATTAGCATAGAAATGGTAAATATAAGCATGGGAGCTGATGAAATAGCTGAAGTTGAGAAGTAATTAGAGATGAGAAGAGGTCACAGGACAGAATTCTGAACATTCATATCTCTATCTCTATCAATCTCTACCGCAATATCTTTATCTCTACACACACACACACACACACACACACACACACACATATATACACATACATACATATATATGGAAATATATATAAATGTATATATTTTTATTCATTCATTTCAGTTGTATCTGACTTTGTGACCCAATTTGGGATGTTATTGGTAAAGATACCAGAATAGTTTGCCATTTCTTTTTCTAATTTATTTTATAGATGAGGAAATTGAGGCACAATGGGTTAAATGGCTTGCTCAAGGTCACACACTCTAGTAAGTGTTTGGAGTAGGTTTTGAGTTCAAGTTTTCTTGACTCCAGACCCAGTGCTTTATCTACTGTGTTACCTAGTGGGGTGTTTGTGTGTGTGTGTGTGTGTGTGTGTGTGTGTGTATGTGCACACATGGGTGTGTGCAGGTACACATTTTGGGAAAGTACTCAGGAAGGTTTTTGTTTTATATAATCATTTCAAAACTAACATCTATGAGATATTGCCCTGGACTTGGTGTAAGGAAGATAAGAGTTCAAATCCCACCTCAGATACTTATGAACTATCAAATCTATGTAAATCATTTTACCTGATGGAATTTCAGTTTCTTCTTCTGGAAAATCAAATGGTTTGACTATGTCGGTGTGAGGGTTATGAGGGTGAGAGAGAGGAAGAGACAGAGAAACACAGACATTCCCAGAGAGAGGTAAGATGTAGAGTCTTAATAATCATCAATCTTGATCATTCTCCTATTCTTGGTGATTCATGGTGACAGACGATAGCACCAGAAGCAAAGTAGAAATCATTATAAGGAATATGAAGTATTGAACATTAAAATGAAGACCTTGGGATGTGTAAGTGGTACATAATCACTTCTACTGATGAAAGTAGGGGATTTAAAAAGAAAGGTAAGTTAAGACAATGAACTACTCACTAGTAAGATGGCTCCTGAAAATGGATTTTGTATTTTTTTAACCATAAATTAAAATGTAAGAATAATCATTGGCAAGCACTAAAGCATATTTAATGAGTACTGATAAAAACATTTGCCTTTTGTTTTTTCTATCTAATCAGAAAGTCTTTAAACGAGGAATTCTTTATCTTTTCACATCATAGATACCTTTTATGCCTATGGGCTGCTTGTCAGAATAATGTTTTTATATACATATAATAAAATAATGGCATTACAAAGGAAAATAATAATGTTGAAATGTGATATTTTAAAATTCCCAAACCCTAAAGACTATTGCTCATATTGGTGAAGAAAAAAAAAATACCCACTCATACTGATTTGGTAATACTAGCACCACAGAAATCAAAAGCATGAATAATAAAAGAGGAAGAATTTTTTTTAAATAAAGAGAAATGTATTCACAATACACAATATTCAAAAAATGCTTCAGTAAGGAAACCCTTGATCTCAAATGCTTTATATAAATGTGCAGATGTCATAATACAAAGGACTAAATTTGATCTCTGCTATATTGCTGAGATTTCATGGTATAGAACTCCTTATTAGAATTTTATGGAAGGGAATATCTTATTTAAAAAGAATACACTAAATAAAGAGGTGAATAGAATTGCACAGAGTTTCCAAAAGTCTTGTTGCTTTTTAAAGCTTTAATAGCTTGGACATTACCAAAGTCTCTGCTTTTGGCCAAAAGAGGGAGGGAGTACCAAAAGGTAATTGACAGATGATGTTTCTCATTTAATCCTTATTATATCTTCTAATTACAGTAAGATTTTGAAAACTCCATGAAAATTTATACTCACATGATGAAATCAAGGAACCTAAGAGATAAGAAATAATAATGAATATTTGGGTGATGATCAACAGAAACAGCATCATTATAGGAATATACAATTGAGTTTTCTACAGTCTTTAACACTATTAATTGATTGTGATACTCTGTTCTCTCTAGGATTTCAGAACATCACTCTCTTGTTTCTTCTACCTTTCTGACTGTTTTTTCTCTGTCTCCTTTGCTGGATCCTCCTCAAGATAAGGCCCTCTAACTATAGCTATCCCTTAGGGCTCTGTTCTGTTGCCTCTTTTTATCTCACTCTAAATTGCTGCACTATGCCACAACTTGTTTAGATATTACCCAATTTATGAACATCCCTTGAATTTCCAATTCTATCACAAACAAATTCTAAAGAAATGCTTTAGTATATCTTACTAAGATGGAAAATCATACAGTGAATGAGTGCTACAAAGTTGTTAAAATCTTAAATGGGGACAGATTGGAAGAATCTGTATAGCAAAGATTTCTTACATTAGGCCTTACCTAAATTACTGCAATGGGAGCTGTTGTGGATATTAAAGTACAGCTGTAGCATGTTCCTGGAACAGCAAAACTTCATCAGGGAAAGACACAAGTTGAAACTTGTTACCTACAAAATGAACTTTTGTACTTTATTGTTCTCTCACCTTTGTCTTCACACATGGCAGGTGTTCAATCTGCTTTATCAGTTTTACTCTTTGTCTTGATAATTGAAGAAATTTTATGAGATAACTGGAAAATCAGAGTTTAGTTCTTAGTTTTAGAGGTCTTGCTGCCTTTTTTTTTTTTTATGGATTTGAGGAAATCAAATCAAATCAAATCAAAGTTGGCCATTCCTCCCACCAACTAAAAAAGAAAAATGGCCCATATTGGGGACTTAGCATATATTCATGAATGATTAAACAATAATTTATACCATTTATAAAATGTTAGAATTAAAATGTCATTGGCCATAAATCTATTCAATTGGCTTTTTCTGAAGGTTTCCAACATATTAGAGTACTCCTATAATTAGGCTGGAATAATAAATATGACCTTTTTTACTTTCCTTTATTTCAGAAAATTGGTACTAGTAATAGCCTGTAGTTATTTTGTATCACTGGGTCTTTTTTGAGACTCAGATCCTTGGCCTCAAAAAGCTATGCTGCCTTGGGTTTCAGAAAACCATTCATCTTCATTAGGAACTCTTTAAGTCTGCACTTAAGATGCATATCAGATATGAGTCATCTGATCCTACTAATCTTGAATAGCAAGGCAAACCATGCTAATCCCACAGAATGGGAAGGCTGTGGAAGGCCTGATTTTATGATGTATTCTCTATTATCCCTGCTTGTAGTCATCATTTATTCTTTGGACTTTTAAAATTGCACCCTCTGGATTAGGCCACACATACAAATCTAAAAGCATTCATTAAGCAGCATTGGTTGGGTCAGAGAGGAAAAAAGCCGCACAACTGAGCAGGAAAGGAAATATGATATAGAAGAAAAAATATTAGATTTTTAGTCAAATGATAGATTCAAATTCCAATTTGATCACTGTCTGTATTTCACTCTGCAATTCACTCAACCTCTTACAGATTTAATTTCCTCATGTGCAAAATGAAATATTTGGTTCAAATGTCTTCTAAGATCTATTTTAGCTCTAAGACAAAGATCCTATGATGCTTGTCTTATTTTATTTTATTTATTCTTTTTGTTTTTTGCTGAGGCAATTGGAGTTTAGTGAATTCCCAGGATCACACAGCTAGGAAGTGTTAAGTGTCTGAGACAAGAATTGAATTCAAGTCCTCCTGACTTTAGGGCTGATGCTCAATTCATTGTACTACCTAGCTGCCCCTGCTTGTCTTTAGATGGAGATTCATCTGGATGAATTAAATGAAACTAAGAGATAGGAGATTTCTATAAGGAAGCCATTCAGGTTAATTAAAGCCATCTCAAGATCTCTTGAAATTTAAATATATATAAATCTGTACAAATACACACATATATGTGTGTATATATATATATATATGTATTGATTTATAAGTACATGTTATACATATAATATGTATACATAAACATGCATATGCTTTTATATGTGTATGTTTATGTGTGCACATATTGTATACATAAATCCTTATATATCTAGTAATCCTGGATTTAAATTCCCTACTTTAACACTTATTAATCATGTGAATACTAGGAGATCACTTCAGGCTTTGAGTTTCAGTCTTCTCATCCACATAGTTGAGACAATCATATTTATACAGCTTACATGACAAGATTTTAGTGAATAAAATTATTTGTAAAAATTAAATTTAAATACTCCATTCAGATATTGGCTCTCATCGTTTTGATGGCTGAAAGGGGCAGAAAGAGGCTAATCTGTAAAGTCTGGACTAGATCTCTGGAGAACTGCAGGATCATCAAGAGCCCTTGGTGTAAGTGGAGGAGTGAAAGAGGCAGGAGGGCCACGTGTCTGGATGGAGTCTGGAATATGGCTTCTTCTCTTGTGTCTGTGGCTGAGAGCTGTGGCCAAGAGAGAGTTCTGAATCTGAGACTCCCTTTAAATACTGCAATACGATTACATCACTACATTACACTGAGTATGCACAACTGTAAAACATTAAATCACCATATTACCCTAAGTATATGCCAACTAGATTGATTACATCATTATATTACATTAAGTATATGCTTAGAGAACCATTATCTCACATTTAGTAGGTACTTAACTATAAATACCCTGCTGTCCTAGATTTAAGTACACCTTTTCAGAGTTCCTAACCTCTACACTAACCCAGTAGAACACTGGAGGAAAAGACAGATTGAGACTAAACATTATCCAGCAAATAAAAATGTTTGAAGTAAAACATGCCTCTTTTGAGAGGACTGGAGAGAGAACAATTTTTTTTGAAAGATACAATCCCTGACTGAAATTTGGGACAGCCGCCAAACATTGTTGCCCATCAGGTCATTTGCATATGACTATTTTCAATGTTTTGAAGTAAATAGCTAAGAAATTACAAATCACAGAGATGCTTATGAACTATGGGAAAATTTGTATATTGTCTTCTTGTGTCATACTTAGTAGAACTGTGTGTTTTCAAACTAAGTTAGAGTTGACCGTTCCTCTTGCGGGAACCTTAATTTGAGGTATAAATGTTTGATAAAGACAAAAGAAGAGAACATGAAAAACCAGAGGTCATAAGAATATATGACCACTGTCAGGAGAAGGAAGCTAATGACAGAGACTGCCCAATATTGCTTGAACTATGCAAAAAAAAAAAAAAATCAAAAGATTAGAGTAACCGTTTTGCATTAAATTAGTTTAAAAGGCTGAATAAAGACAGGTCTTTAGAAATTTTTAGAGGAGAGGTCTTTAAAAGCTGGAAACTGGTTGAAGAAAGACTTTTGCTGCTGAAGATCCAAAGATTGTCTTCTTGTGAAATTTATAGTTTAAAAGAAGGAAACCTATCTGGGGTACTTGTTACTGTAAATTATTATCATTAACTTAAGAGAGGAGAAAGGCAAAATTTGGAATGTATTTTGTTAGAAACAATACTGCTAATTTTTTTCTTTTCTTTTTTTTACTGAAAGAGCTTAATATTTTCTTTGTTCTGCTAAGGGTGGTCATGTGTTAAAGCTGAAACTTCCCAAGAGTAATAGAGAAATGATTTTACTTAGTGAGTGGCATGCAGATTGTTTGCATGTTTCTTTTGCAGATGTTTCTTTTCTTTTCTTTTCTTTTCTAAGTTTTTTTTTTATTTTTGAAATCTGTGTATAGTTTTCAACATTCATCCTAGAAAACTTTGTGTTTCCAATCTTTTGCTCCCTCCCTCCCTCCTAACTTAGATGACAAGCAATCCATTTTATATTAAACATATATTAAACATGTACAATTCCACTATACATATTTCCACAATTATCATGCTGCACAAGAAAAATCAAATCAAAAAGAAAAAAAAATAAGAAAAACAAAATGCAAGCAAACAACAAAAAAGTGAAAATACTATGTATTGATCCCCACTCAGTTTCAAAAATTCTCTGTCTGGGTGTAGATAGCTCTCTTCATCGCAAAACCATTGGAACAGGCCTCAATCACCTTGCTGTTGAAAAGAGCCACGTCCACTAGAATTCATCATCATTGTATAATCTTCTTGTTGTCATGTATAATGATCTCCTGGTTCTGCTCATTTCACTTAGCATCAATTCATGCAAGTCTCTCCAAGCCTCTTTGAAATCATCCTCCTGATTGTTTCTTATAGAAGAATAGTATTCCAAACATTCATCTTCCATAACTTATTCAGCCATTCTCCAAATTCATTCCTACCACTCAGTTTCTAGTTCCTTCTACAGTCCCACTACAAAAAGGGCTGCCACAAACATTTTTGCGCATGTGGGTCCTTTTTTCTCTTTTTTATGTTTTTTTTTTTTGGGGGGGGGATAGGCCCAATAGAGACACTGCTGGATGAAAGGGTATGCACAGTTTGATAGCTCTTTAGGAATAATTATGTATTGCTCTTCAGAATGATTGGATAAGTTCACAACTCCACTAAGAATGTATTAGTCCCAGTTTTCCCTTTTATAATTCATCATTATCTTTTCCTCCCATCTTAGTTAATCTGAGAGGTATATAGTGGTACCTCAGAGTTGTCTTAATTTGCATTTTTAAAATGTTTCTTTTAAAGTGCTCAAAGATACCAAGGTCTACAATTCAGAGTTCTGAATTGTGCCAAGTACATGTGATAAATATAGCTTCTCTGTAAGGTTTTTGAAATTGCATGCCTGTGCTGCCAGCTCCCAGTATTCATTTCTGGGAGAGTTTATCCCAGATTTATGAGTTTGCTTTTTAAATTTTTCTTCATTTTATTAAAAATATGATTATTCTTTTTATTGCTTTAATTATATTAAATATTTTATGTTTGAGAAGTAATGGTTTTCTTTTGATTAATTGTGTATAACTGAGAAGCACAAAATTGATGAGTCAGAGTGATGAATTTTCCTTGCCTGAATTATCCATCTAACCCTGACAATTGAGTAGTAACAATGTATTGTGGCAGTAGCTAGCCATTCACTCTGTGATAATCCCTAGAGTAATTGGTATAAATAAAAGTTAGGATTAATAAACATGGTCCATTTAAGATAAGTGGCTTGATAGAATAGTTGCATAGTTTGTTTATGCTATGAAAACTTAATCTAACTTTATTTTTCTTACTTATTCTTAACTGAAAGTGTTTATGGGTTTTTAAAGACCATTAGTTTGGTCAGTTCTACCAAAATGGAAACCTTTAAAGTACAGGCCTCATGCTATATTGTATTTGCTGTTTGAGGAACAGACTAATTCTTTCAGAAAAATAACTCTTATTTTTACCACTCATGAAGATTATTAAAATATTTCATGAAAAGTACTCTAAATCACTATTGATCAGAGAAATGCAAATTAAGACAACTCTGTGGTATCACTATATACCTCTCAGATTGGCTAAAATGACAGAAAAAGACAATGATGGATGAGGGAGGGAATTCAAGAAAACTGGGACACTACTACATTGTTGGTGGAGTTGTGAACTGATCCAACCATTGTGGAGAGCAATTTGGAACTCTGCCCAAAGGGCTATCAAACTGTGTATACCTTTTGATCCAGCAGTGTTTCTACTGGTCTTATATCCCAAGAGATCATAAAGGAAGAAAAGGAATTCACATGTGCAAAAATATTTGTGGCAATCATTTACATAGTGGCAGGGAATTGGAAACTGAGTGGATACCCATCAATTGGAGAATGGCTGAATAAGATATGGTATATGAATGTTATAGAATACTATTCTTCTGTAAGAAACAACCAGCAGGATGATTTCAGAGAGACTTAAATCTCTCCAAGTCAGACTCTCAAGTTCAGAGAGACTTGGAGAGATTTACATGAACTGATGCTAAGTGAAGTGGGCAGAACCAGGAAATCATTGTACACAGCAATAGCAAGTTTATATGATGATCAATTCTGATGGATGTGACACTTCTCAACATTGAGAAGATTCAGACCAGTTGCAATGATTTTGTGATGAAAAGAGCCATCTACACCCAGAGAGAGGACTATGAGAACTGAGTGTGAATCACAACATAGCATTTTATTCTTTTTGTTGTTGTTTACTTGCATTTTATTTTTTCTTGTTTTTTTTCTTTTTTGATTTGATTTTCTTGTGCAAGATAATTATATAAATATGTATGCATATGTTGGATTTAACATATATTTTTACTATGTTTAACATATATTGGATTAGTTACTATCTAGGAGAGGGGATGGGAAGAAGGGAAATTGAAACACAAGGTTTTGCAAGGGTTAATGTTGAAAAAGGATCCATATATCCATATCTTTTGAAAATTAAAAAGCTGTAATAAAAATATATAAAAATAGAAGAAAAAATAAAATATTTCATGGCTGTTTTTAGCATTAGTGGAGGAGCTGACACATGAAATAGTGGAACTTTGAAGTTTTAAGATAAACCAAGAAGCATCTATGGGTTTTCTAGGTTTAGGATCTGCTTTCATATTATATTCATATCATAACATATTAGATAGCATTCAAAAAAATGACTTCAATGTACCACAATTTATTCAGCCATTCAAATTGATGGGCATCTACTCAGTTTCCAGTTTCTGGCCACTACAAAGAGGGCTTCCACAAACATTCTTGCACATACAGGCCCCTTTCCCTTCTTTAAGATCTCTTTGGGATATAAGCCCAATAGTAAAATTGCTGGGTCAAAGGGTATGCACAGTTTGATAACTTTTTGAGCATAGTTCCAAATTGCTCTCCAGAAAGGTTGGATGTATTCAAAATTCCACCAACAATGTATTAGTGTCCCTGTTTTCCCACATCCCTTCCAACATTCCGCATTATCTTTCCCTATCATTCTAGCCAGTCTGACAGATTTGTAGTGGTATCTCAGGTATCTCAAACTTTAGACAACATTATTTTAGTGAGGAGAGGAATCAAAAGCTGGAGTGATAATGATGGGATGGATTTGGTTCCTATAATTCATAATGTTTGAGTCAAATTTTGAGAAAAGTTAGGAATTCTAAGAGATATAGATGAGAAAGTCTTTTCAACCAGTTCAGTGGGCCAGCCCATGAAAAGGTAAAGAGATGGGCAATGGAATGTCTTGTACAAAGTATAGAAACTAGGCACATTTTACTGTAAAATAGAGTAATATGCAAAAATCTGAAATGTATGTTGAATCAAAATGGTTAAAGGTTTTAAAATCCAATCAGAGGAGTTTGTAATTTGTCATTGAGACAACATAGAGACAAGTGAAGTTCCTAGGGACTTAAAATTATTAAATTTTTTGATAAACAGTAAACCTTATAACTTTTATATCTTCAAAAACTGTTTAATATATAGCATATCTTAGTCTTTCTGAAGCACCTTGTATTAAATTACATAATCTGAAATTGTTTCTCAAGAATTTTACTACATAAATGTAATTCTTGATCCTGAAAGAATGGATATGAAATGCATCATTGACAAATAGAACATTTTTCCAAATTCTATACTTGATTGTAGTCTAGAGGTTTCCAATTAATTCAATAATTAAATCAGATGAATCCCAACCCCAAGATATGTTAATCTCCATCTCTTAGATATATTTCTTAGCATTTTCCAATGTCTGATGTTTAAAAAAAATATGTTTCAACATTTCACCTTCATCTAGGAATTTCTATAATTCAGAATAATTGAGCTTTTTTCATAATGTCAGTATTTTTTATCAGAGTGAATTCAAGGCTTCAAGGTTCACTAGATATATAAGATATCCAAAACACTTTTTTGGTGGGAAGGAGATGTTTCATAATCTGATGATATTCTAAAAAACTTTTTTAGATTTCACTTGACAATTATTTGGTGTAAACAAAAGTGTTTTTCATTAAGAAAAATATTTTTTATAAAATCTTTAATATTCAACCTATATTTTCTAGTCCATAGCAATTGGTTTTTCTTTATAAGAAAGATGAGCTGTTTCTGTCTCTGTCTTTCTTGCTTTGCATGTGTGCATATTGACAATCCTCTTCTTGTTGTTATTCTAGCTCTAAAGAAATGACAATCTGCCTATCACTCCAAAAATCTTTGCTTAAATTTTTAAGGAATAATTAGACTGATAAAAAGCAAGAATGTTCTAGAATTTTTTTGTCCATGATTTTTTTTTAATATCATTGCTGTTTTATATTCAATTACAGTAACCTTTTCATTTTGGTGCAGCTAATTCTATTTCTTTGTGGGTTTGAATGATCCTTGAAATTCCTGGCACCAAGCAAACTGCCATTGCAATATTTCTAACAGTTGCTTAAATGTGCCATTTATACCATTTTTATATTTCCTTTGAATAATAAATATTAAAAAAAACAGAATTAATAACATAATGAAGGACAGTAATGACATTTATAGGTATGGCATAACAACCAGGAATTGAAGTCGGTTATTTTGAATCACCCCAGTCAGTGTCAATAGAAGCCTACATATAATCACTAATGTGAGAAAATGAAACTATATCAAAATTATTACTTGTCCCAAATAATTAGCACATCACTGTATTGATGCATTTATAACAAGGAGAAAATTTCACTAATTATTTCTTATTTTTTATTTTTTGTCTTGCACACAATTTATTCCTCGGTACTTCAGAAGAATGACTTTCTTGCCTAATTGGTTTTCTTTATAAATTCATACATTTCTAAGCTCTTTGTGTCAAGCAATGACCAAGACTTGGTAGGGAAGAATTGTATTGAAATCATGTATCCCAGAATATAATGAACAGTCTTTAAAGAAAATACTGGTCCAACTATCATCATATCTAAGTCACCAAATCAAATGTAAAATCTAAAGTGTTTCTACATGAGAGTCTACTCCATATGCAATGATATCCATATTTTTATAGGTTTGCTTTGTTAATTTAGTCTTAGTTTTTTCATTACCTTTTGTTTTGCGTCAAATACCTTCTAAATTGAATTATATTTAGGTCAGTGATAAATCAATGAAAACGCTTTTAAAACATTAAATACTGAGAACCATCTTTTACAATTAAAAGCATAAAGCAAAAAAAAAAACAAGTAGATATGAAAGTGAAAAATTGAAATGCTTAAGGGGAAATAAAAATCAAACCTATCTTCTTTTCTACTTTCTTTTTAACTTTCATATTTCTTGTGGTCAGAAATAATTGTCAGAAATCATCAAGTTTATATATCTTAGGAGCTCCCTTGTTTCCTTGCTGAAGGACTGATTAGCATCAAACTTCTCTTTCCTTCAGGAGTCCATACCAAAAAATTAAGCCTTCCTCATTGGACACATTTTGTTAGATAATGGAGGTGATTTTAAAATGTTTTGTGATGTTCTGGATGTTTATGTTCACATAGCAATAGTTTTACATGATGTAGGAAAGAATTTTATATGGTTTCCAAAAAAGAATTCTTAAAGCTAAAAGAGATTTAATATGAGTGATAGCTAAATGTGTCTAGTATGTGACATACACTTATCAGGAAAACAAAACAAAACAATATATTTTCCCTAAAGAATTTAATTATTTTTGTCCTGGTAGGCCCTAAATCTAAGCAATTTAAAACTTAGTCTGCATAATGGAAATGGAATTGTGAAATACAACTTTTAAGGAGCTTCCTTGCCTCTTTTTGGGGGGAGAGGGGGCTGTCATTGTAGCATTGTATATTTTGGAATAGAATTCATTCTTTGGGCCACAAAATTGGCAATTGAATTGAAAAGGAAAGCAAAGCTCCTGCATTGAGAACAGTAACTCTCAACTATGCTTACAAGTGGTTTTACTAATTATACTGATTATTGTTAATTATTACTAGCATTCAAATAGCAGATTAAATTTGTTAAATATTTTCTTTTTTGAAAGCTTTTTATTTTTCAACATTTGCACAGATAATTTTCAACATTTTAACATTCAATTTTTGTTCCAATTGTTTTCCCTCTCTTCTCTCCACCCCTTTCCATAGATAGCAAATAATCCAATATATGTTAAACATGTGTAAATTTTCTATACATTTTTCCACCATAATGTTCAGATCAAAATCAGATCAATCAGATCAAAAAGGAAAAAAAATTGAGAAAGAAAACAAAATTCAAGCAAACAACAACAACAAAAAAGTGAAAATACTATGTTGTGATTCATACTCAATTCCCAGTCCTCTTTCTGGGTGCAGATAGCTCTCTTCATAACAAGACCATTGGAACTGCACTGAATCACATCACTGTTGAAAAGAGCCATGTCCATCAGCATTGAATCATTATATAATCTTGCTATTGCTGTATATAATGTACTCCTGATTCTATTCACTTTACTTAGCATCCTTTCAATGATATTCCATAACATTCATATACATAATTTAGTTAGTCATTCTCCAACTGATGAGTAACCACTCAGTTTCCAGTTTCTTGCCACTACAAAAAGGACAGTTACAAACATTTTTGCATAAATAGGTGCTTTGCCCTTTTTTATGATCTCTGGAATACAGACACAATAGTGACATTGCTGGACCAAAGAGTATGCACAGTTTCATAGCCTTTTGCACATAGGTCCAGAATGCTGTCCACAATGGTTGGATCAGTTCACAACTCCACCCACAATGTATTAGTGTCCCAATTTTCCCACATTCCCTCCAACATTTATCATTATATTTTTTCTGTCACGTTAGGCAAACTGAGAGGTATATAGTGGTACCTCAGAGATGTCTTAATTTGCATTTTTCTGATTAATAGTGAGTTAGAACATTTTTTCATATGATTAGAAGTTGTTTAATTTCTTCATCTGAAAATTGTCTGTTCATATCATTTGACCATTTATCAGTTGGAGAATGGTTTGAATTCTTATAAATTTGAGTCAGTTCTCTGTATGTTTTAGAAATGAAACCTTTATCAGAACCCTTAGATGTAAAATTTTTTCCCAGCTTATTGATTCCCTTCTAATCTTGTCTGCATTGAATTTTGTTTGTTCAAAACCTTTTTAACTTAATGTAATCAAAATTATCCATTTTGAATTCCATAATGTACTTTAGCTCTTCTTTGGCTATAAATTCCTTCCTTCTCCACAGATCTGAGAGGTAGATTATCCTTTGTTATTCTAATTGACTTCTAGTATTACTCTTTATGTCTAAATCATGAATCTATGTTGTCCTTATCTTGCTATGGTCAGATTGATGACAAATTTCTGTCATACTAATTTCCAGTTTCCCCAACAACTTATGTCAAATAGTGAGTCCTCCCAGAAATTGGTATCTTTGGGTTTACCAAACACTAAATTGCTACAGTCATTGGCTATTGTGTTGTGTGAACATGGCTTTGATGACCACTGCTTTATAGTTGTAGGTGTGGTACAGCAAGGCCACCTTGATTTGCTTTTTTTTTTTTTTTTTCTTCATCAATTTCCTTAAAATTCTTGACCATTTGTTCTTCCAGATAAAATTTGTTATTATTTTTTCTAGCTCTATAAAATAATTTCATGGGGGTATGGATCAGTATTAGATTAATTTAGGTGATATTATCATATTATTATATTAGCTTGGCCTACCCATGAGCACTTGACATTTTTCCAATTGTTTGGATCTGATTTTATTTGTGAAGAAAGTATTTTTTAATTGTGTTCATATAGTTCCTGATTTTGCCTTGGCATATAGATTCCCAAATAGTTTATATTATCTATAGTTATTTTAAATTAATTTTTCATTTTATTTCTTGCTGTTGGACTTTACTGTAACATAAAAATGCTTATGATTTTTATATCTTGCAACTTTGCTAAGATTATGAATTGTTTCTAATAGTTTTTAGTTGATTCTCTAGGATTCTCCAAGTACATCATCATATCAATTAAAAAGAGAGACAATTTGGTTTCCTCATTATCTACTCTAATTTCTTTAATTTTTTTTATTACTCAACCTAATGTTTCTAATACAATATAGAATAGTAATGATGATAATATGAGACCTTTATATACATGTATATATATATATATATATATATATATATATAACAATGAATTTTCTTCAATTAGCTTTTTTAAAATTTCCTTTTACATTTGACCAATTGAACTTTTAAATGGGTTGTTTTGTTCACTGTTTTTTTTCTCATTTCAAAAATTCTGTTTTTCAACAAGTTGGTTTCTTTTTCTATTTTGTCAGTTCTATTTTATAAGGATTTATATGCTTTCCCCATTTCATAATATCTATTTTGAAAGAAGTTATATGCTTTTTTATTTCTCTAAATCTATTTTAAGGAGTTTTATTCAGAAAATTGTTGTGTTTCCTTTCCCAAATTCTTCTGCAAAGCTTTCATTTCCTTTCCCCATTTTCTTTCTATCTCTCTTTTAAAATACTGTTTGAATTTTTCCACAAGAGCCTTGTGAGTTGAAGACCAACTTATATCACCCTTTGGGGTTTCATCTGGAGATGATTTTCCTTTAGTGTCATCACAGTTTGAGGCCTGTTCTTTTCTGTCTCCATAAAAGCTATATATGATCAGAGTTCTTTTTGGTTTTTTGCTCATTTTTAAAGACTGAAGTCTGCTTATAGGAAAAAGGGGAGATTGTCTCAAGTTTGCTCTACACATGACCATGTCTTCAAGCTGTGGTGCTGCTGACTTTCTTCCTGTGCTGGGTGGCCATGGCCATGTCCCACATTGTTTTGGATTCAGGGACTCACTATTTGCCTTTTGTAATTGTGTTAAATGTCTCATGCATAGTCTGCTCATCCACTGTCTTCTGAACCAGTTAAAAGTAGCCAACACTGCTATATTTTGATTAAGAGCCTCCTGGTAGATTCCCTCACTGTGCAGACACCACACCACATTCGGTCTCTGTTCTGCTTCTTGTCTCAGCTGCTTCTTCCCCCTCCACCTCTGCCTGATTAAAACAGACCTTTTCTGAAGTTCTTTAAAAATATCTTGTGCTGGAAATTTGTTACATTCCAAATATTTGTGACTTCTGTTGTTCCAAAACCAGTTCAGAGGCTTGATCTGTTGATCTGAGGGAAGCCAAGAAGTCCTCAGACAAAGACTTGTCCATTCTTTACCATCTTGGCCTTGCCAAATATTTTCCATCTTTTTCACTTGATTCTCACAATATTGGTATAATATAGCTATTATTATTGTCTACATTTTAGAGATGAGGAGATTTGATTTGAAAATGGTTAAATCATGATTTATACATTATAAGTGATAACATTAGCAAATTGGGAGAGCATGAAATAATTTATCTAACATATCTATGATTAAGAAAAGACTTTGGAATAAAATAAGATATAGGGAGCATTACAAAATTTAAAGTGGATATTTTGATTATATTAAACTTTAAAAACTTTTTTTTTCATAAACAAAACCAAGGCAGCCAAGATTATAAAAAAAGCAGAAGACTGGGGGAAAACATTTACAGCAAGTATCTCTGATAAATACCTGTAATTTTACAGAGAATTTTATAGAGAAGCATATAAAATTTATAAGAATACAAGACATTGGTCAAGTGATAAATGATCAAAGGTTATGAGCAGGCAGTTTACAAACAAAGGGATCAAAATTATTTTTGATCACATGATAAAATGATCTAAATCACCATTGATTATAGAATGAGAATTAAAACATGTATGAGAGATCATTTCACACCTATAAGATTTTCTAATATGAACCCACACACACAAAAAAGGAAATAATAAATATTAGAGGGAATGTAAGGTAATTGGGACACAAACACTATTTGAGTAGTTGTGAACTGATCTAACCATTCTGGAGAGAAATTTGGAACTGTTCCTAAAGAGCTATAACTGTGCATAGCTTTTGATACAGCAATACCACATTTAGGATTGCTTCCCAATCTTTTTTGAATGAGGAGCAAAACCTATTTGTATAAAAATATTTATTGAAACTCTTTGTGATTGCAAAAAACTGGAAATTCAGTGAATGCCCAATAACTGGGGTATGACTTGCAGCCAAGATTATAAAGAAAGCAGAAAACGGGGGTTTCATTTTTGTCTTATACAAAATGATTAAAATGGAAGTTTTTATAAGATTAATACATATATAACATATCAGAGTACTATCTCAGGCAGGAGGAAGTTAAAGGGGGATTTTAATTAATTTTACATTTAAAGTGTTTTTAACATGTAATTAAGAGAAAATATTTTAAAGAAGAAAAAGGGGGCTGTTATTTCCCCAGAGCTGCACATCAAGAAAATGTCTACAGGATTTTAATTCGAGTATTCCACTCTAGAAGTCTAGTATTTGATTCACTTCAATCTTTGCTTGTTTCTATATTTAATGTGAAATGGTGGTAGAATCTTCAAACAATATGACTCTACTCATTAGTCCCTGATACTGTTAGTTTCCTTCAAGGTTACTACTGATAGCTTCAGGAATTTTTTGGGGGGTGCCTTACACTTCTTTACTTCTGGATACAGAATATTTCATCTATACATGTCTCTGGTAAAACTGAAAGACTAACATGCTATTTTTCAGAATTCAGATAATGAATGTTTTTATCCCTCTTTTATTTTGCTCATGGGTTTCAGTACAACTTCTCATTAGATTTTTAAAATTATTGTTTGGTCTAGTTACATGCACACACACACACATGCACACATATACACACATATGCACACACATGCACACACATTTTTGCAGGAATAGGGGTTTGGGAACTGAGTTCCCTACCATCATGTTGGATGCCATTTTGGCTCAAAGAGTAAAGTTAGGTCTTGTAATACTATGTAATACTTTAAAAATATTTATTTGTATTCTTGCATCACCAACATAGGATCATGAAATGCTAGATTTAGAGTTGAAAGGGAATTTAAATTCCATCTGGTGTGTCCCTGAGTGGATAAGTGATCTACCCAAGATCACAAAATCAGTAGGTTGACAGAAATCTCTCTGATTTCAAAGCTAGTGGTCCTTTCTTTCCATAATGGCAACTCAATGTAAGCACTTTAGAAAGCTAAATTTTTCTATCCTACATGCCTGATACTATGCCTTTCATATGGCAGATAATTAATGAATGAATATTGAATTGAATTGAATTTTATGATATATAAGTATACATAACCCATCCTGACTCAAGAACTAATATCTGTTCATTATGCAATTTTTATTCATCCTGATACACACACACATACATACAGACACATATATACACATAAAAAAACTGAATACAGTATTCATTTTACAAAATGTATGTTAAATACAAAAGTCCTCCTATGTACCATACTGGTTTTAGAGAAAAGAACAGAAGCATTTAACTCATGAACTGTGTTTTGTAGAATAGGTAATAATTCTATACATGAAGGAATAGATAGCTTAGGGGTTATGCATTGAATCGTGTCTTTCAATTCTGTGCTGCAGATTTAACCATGTTCAGTAGGGAAATAACTCAGTATATGAGATAGGGAAAGAAAAGATAGATTATATCATTTATCTGGGTGAGAAAAGGTTCAGTCTGTAGGGAAGGGGGCAAAATATTTGATGTCAAGAGGTCAAAAAATAGCAAAATATTTGGTGCCCCTGGTATGAAAAATTAATTTTGTTTTCTGCATAGAGTCAGAGTGCTTAAAGTAATTTTGTTCCCCCAAGTGATGATTGATATTCTTTATGGAAGCCACACAGCAGAAGAAAATAGGTGTTTTTTGCTGTCTTGCTGCGTCTTGTCTAGCAAATACGGAAGGTTAAGCTCCAGAATCTTGGACTAGATAGATTGTTTTAAAAATTTAAATTATTTATGAACTAGTAATTAAAATAACATGTCATATATTTTTATATGTTGCTTTATACTTAATATGAGATTGATCACATGAATATTAGGACACTCTGCTATGGTATATAACTGTTAATACCACAGCAACAGTGGAAGTGGTAGTATTGATAACAGTAATACAATCATTGATTTTGTTTTGGTTGTTCAGGTTTTTCCAGTTATATGACTCTTTGTGACCCCATTTTGAATTATAAACAAAGATACTAGAACTTCATTTTATAGATGCCTAACCAAGGCAATGAAGTTTAAGTGACTTGTTCATAGTCACACAGCTAACAATTTGAGGTCAAATTTGAACTCAGGAAGATGAGTTTTCCTGACTTTAGGTTCTATATTTTGTCTACTGCATCTCTTCTTTCCTCTTCCTATTATTAAAAACACAGTATTATCTATAATAGCTTAGATTTTATATCAATTCAGATATTTAAAAAATAAATATTGCTATGTCTAATACTCATAATATCCATGCCATGCATAATGAAAAGATTTAAATTTATGGATATCTAGCAGAAGAACTCAAAATCATTAGGAATACAGATAGAATTAATATTCTTCCTTTCCTTTTTGTGATACTGTAATGATTCTGAAGATATTTGCAGTGAATTAGAGGACGAATTTATAGCCTATCATTTTTGTTCAATGTTTTCCTTTTATTTAATGTTTTGTATCATACAATTAAAAAAAATCCTCACTTCTACCTTTCTTCCTAATGAAAAAGGCTTAATTTATAACTAATTTGCATATGCAAGCAAAATGTCAGTTTTAAAAACTAATATTAAAAGTTGTTTTTACATGTAACTGAGGATAAAAAATATGCTAAATAATTTTATGATAGCATGCCAATAAATAGATACTACCTGATAAAAGTAAATTCAATCTGCAACTTGAATTCATCTCCTCTCTGTCAGGAAGTGTTTATTATGTTTCATACCTGGTTCTCCAGAATCATGTTTAGTCATTACATTTATCAGAGTTTTAAGCTCTAAGTCTTTCAACAGCAACCTTAATCACTGAATGGGTGATGCTTCAGTCAAAACTAAGACCTGTTAAAAATCTTGGCTTAAAAAAGCTGAGGCATTACAATGCATCTAAGGCCATCTTTAGTCATCCTCATCTATATCTTACCCCTGGACACTGATGGCTCTGGAGGAGAAAGGAAGACAGGTGACTTTGCACCCCATCCTAATTTAAATTCAGTTAATTGCATGTTATGGTTCTCTTCAAAAATAAAGGATAAACAATAGCAACAACAATATTTAGAATATTATATTACATAAAATGTTCTACCTTTTCTACCTACATTCTGCATCAGTTTAAATAGGTCTTCCTAAATATTTTTCAAACCAACCTCTTTATTATTTCTTACATAACAATAATATCCCCTTATAATAATATATGAGAATTTGATCAGTCATTCCCCAATTAATGCCTTCATTTATTTTGGGAGGTCTCTCTATATGTATGGAGAAACACAAAATAAATATGTGATGCTCAAAGGAAGAGAATCCATCCCAAACTTCCTTATGGAGTATTTGTGCTCAACCTGTAGCAGAACATTCTGATGTCATATTGGTCTGATTAGCTGTAGTCAAACAGATTACATTATAACTTAGCTCTAATGTAGTTATGTCAATTTGTTCCTCTTTGAGAACAAAGGACAACAGTCAACCAATCACACACAGGTGCATGTATATGTGTTTATGCATACATATATATGTATATATGCATATACATACACATATTTATGTATGAAGACACACTTTTTATAATTATGGACAGGTTGTTATTATTATAAATTTAAATTTCTCTCTCTCGAAAATAAGATATTTATCAAATACATTTGTTACAAATAATTTCCCCCAGGTATTAGATTCCCTTTTAATTTTACCTAAGTTGGTTTCATTTGTTTTTAAATTTATATCATCAAAATTTATTCTTTATGATCTTTTCTGTCCTAAAGGAAACTTCCTTTATTCATGGATATAAAGGTACTTTCTTCTTTATTTCCCTAATTTGTTTATCATGCTACCCTTTATAGCAAATTCATTAATTTGGAATTTATCATTGTATATAGTAAGAGATAATAATTTCTGCTAGAGTGATTTCAAGTTAGTGTTCCAACTTACTTTAATTGACTCTCTTGGGTTCTCTAAAAATCTTCATGTCATCTGAAAAATGTGATGTTTGAATTTCTTCTTTGCCTGTTATTATTCCTTAACTTCATTTTTTGTCATACTGCTAAAATTTGCATTTTTAAAATTATATAAAATAGAATTCTTTCATGATTTAATTGGAAAAACCTCTAGTTTGTTATCAATTCATATAAGGTTAAATTCTTATCATTAGATAGATACTACTTATATTAAACAAACATCCATTTATTTCTGTTAATTAGTATTTGTTTTACACAGAAATGAGTATAGTATCATGAATATATACACATTTCCCCCACACACAGACAGACAGACAGACATACACACACACACACACACACACACACACAACAGAGGTACCTTTCTTATCTTTGCTAATTTTTTTTACTATAATCCTGCTCCTTAAGTCACCTTATTATTTAATCTCCCCATACCCAAGAGTCCCTTCCTTGTCTTCTCCCACCTTTTACTCCCTTCTCTTCCCATCCCTTCTCCATTATTTCTTTATAGATTTTGGAGAGTGCTAAACTCTTCATGGTATATATGTAGTATATATTGCCTACTTAACCTATTCCTTATGTGAATAGGTTTTCAGAACTATGATCCTCCTCCCACGTCTTAATGTCTCTGTGTCTATCTTTCCTTTGCATTTCACAAGTGTAATATAATTTATATTTTTACCTTAACTGTCCCAATCTTTCTTTAGAGCTATCCAATTGCTGATATAAATCTTAAACATATGGTATATATGTCCATGTAAAAAACATAAACAATTTATCTATGTTAAGTAACTTGAAATTGATTTTTTTCTTATTGGGTTTTTTATGTTATATTTTCTATTGAGCCTGGATTTGGTTGATGGAAAGTCCTAAAAATCTGTTGAATGTCCTTTTTTCTCATTTGATATCATGGATGATTTTGATGGATATGGTATTTGTGGCCTTAGGCCCAGTTATTTTGATTGTTGATGCTTGCCATGAGGCAGTTGTTTGTTCTGTTTATTGGGAAACTCTGGAGAACTTGGAATTTATTGACCCACCTTATCTTCTTCCCACAATCCTCCCCTCAAGAAAATTTTTTTAATAGTGCTACTTACAGCTGACAAATATGTATACTTCCTTCTATTCTCATTCAATAATCAGCTAAAATCTGTCATATCTATTTCCCCCCTAAAATAGTATTCAAATCCTTAACTTATTAAGTTTTTTGAATGCTTGCTTTAAAAAAATTTTTTTTTGTGCAAGCTCTTGATTTTAATAATGATTTTTTGGGGAGTTTTCAAATTGGATATTTCTTTCTAGAATAGACAGATGGATTCTTTCTATTTTCACTTTGTTCCCTCTTTTTAAAAGAGTTAGGACATTTTCAGTTGCTATTTCTTGAAATTTTCTAATTAGGTTAATTTTTGATCATCATTTTTTTTAATCCAAAGATTAGTTATAGTGCTTTAATATTGTAATTGTTTTTCATATAAGATAACATACATTTTCTTGTTTCTCAGTCATTGGATTTTCTTTTATTATTCCTTGTCCCATTGATTAACTTTTTCTTGGGTCTATTTCAGTTTTTAATGAATATGTTGTTTGGTTATGTTTTTTTATCTTTTATATTCAGTTGTTAATTCTCTTGCAAGAATCATCCATGTTTATTATTCTTTCCCATTTTTCTTCTTTCCTTCTTTTGTTAAATCATTTTAAAACTTTTTATTTATTTATCCATTTATGTATTTGTTTTTACAATCCTTCCCTTTCTAGTAATTCTCCTTTAATTTTGTTTAATCTGTCTTTTATTCTTTGAGGCTTTGTTTGTAGATATTTTGAAAACATTGTCTTCTAAGGTTGTGTAAAGTGTTATCCCTATCATAATAGATATTTATGATAGGATTTTTTTTTGTTTGCTCATGCTTCCATTCCTAATTCCTGACTTCAGATTTTTGCATTTATGTCTGATTCTGCACATTTTTGGAAGAAATGTCTGGGCTGTGCTTTTTTTTTTTTTTTTTGCTTGAGCACGTGCGTGTGGATGTGTGTATGTGTTGACTATATGTGCTTGCTTGTGTCCTGCTATACTTTTCTTTCAGTATTGAATGCTGAAATATTTAAAGATCTCTGTGACAGCTCAGGTAGAGATTGTAAGATTTATTTACATACAAAATAATTTCATTCAAGATAAAGTATGATCACTGTTCTCCTAGTCTGAATACTACAAGCTGCTAGCATAATTTCAGATTTTGACTGCTTTTTCAAATTTTTTTAAAAAAATTTTCTTACCAACGTCTAACTCTTGGTAGAATTCACTATGAGTATTCAGCACTACCTTAAGTTCAGGTCCCCTCTTCAGTCTATTTTCAGATATTACCTAGGGTATGAAAGACAGAGTTAGATAACATCTGGTCTTGTTCTTTAAACTGCTAAATATTCTTCTGAATAGGAACAGGGAACACTATTGCTCTAGATATATTCAAACACCCCAGTTTTATCAGGCTCTATGCATCTTTATTGGATGCTTTTCCTATTGGCAAAAGATCTTTCTGTTTCCCTTTGGTAACTTAAAATGAGAAAATGAGTCACTTTTTTTTTATCTTGAATTTCTCTTATTCATCACTTAGTCTGTTGTATTTTCTAGTTGTTTCCCCTTACGCCAGTCTCCCAATCTTACAATTTTAATTATAAAAATAGTAGTTTTATCCACCAGAGTCATAATATATGGAATATTAAACATAAAAGAATAATAATAGCAAGATAGTAACTTGGCATAGGACTATTTGTATCCAGACTCCATTTATTTTTATATGTAATAAAATTTTATTTTCCCTCAGATATATGACATATATTTTTTACAAAATTTTGAATTGCAAAATTTTCTCTCTCCCTCTTTCCTTCCCTTCCCCTTTTCCAAAGACAGTAGGCAGTTTGATCTAAGCTATACATGTGCTATCATGTAAAAACATTTCCAAACTATTCACAGTTATGAAACAAGAAATAGATGAAAAGGAAACAAATTGGAAAAAATAAAGTAAATTAAAATATGCTTTAATTTGCAGTTAGAGTCCATCAGCTCTTTCTGTGGCATGGATAGCATTTTGAGTCTTTTGTACTTGTCTTGGGTCATTGTGTTCCTGAAAAGAGTCAAGTGAATCATTCTTGATCAATACACAATATTACTAAAGCTGTATAGAATGTTTTCCTAGTTCTGTTCATTTTGCTTTGCATCAGTTTTTACAAGTCCTTCCTAGTTTTTCTGAAATTTTGCCACAATGAAAAGAATTGCAAATACTTATGCATATATAGGTCTCCTCCCTTTTTTTAATCTCTTTGGAACATAGATCTAATGGTGGTTCTTCTGGGTCAAAAGATATGCACAGTTTGGTTGTCCTCTACTAAATTGTTGAATCAGTTCACACTCTACCAATAATGCATCAGAATCCCAGTTTTTTTCACATTCTCACCAACATTTATCACTTTCCTTTTTTTTTTTTTTTTTTTTGTCATATTGGAAAATCTAGTAAATGTGAGGCAATATCTCAAGAGTTGTTAATTTGCATTTCTCTAATCAAAAGTGATTTAGAGCACTTCTTCAAATGCTCATAACTTTGATTTCTTCATCTGAAAATTGCCTGCTGAACTCCATTTAGCTTTTAAAAAAGCAAAAGGTAATGATGATAATAGATTGCATGATAATGTAGATTAACTGCCTCAGCATCAGAAAAAAAAACTGGGTTCAAATTCTGACAAATAATGAATGGAAGAACCTGAGAGACATATTTAGCTTCTCAGTTTGTCCAAATATCTCTACAATTCCCTGAAAATTCCATGAGAAGTTAAAACAAGTCATAGATTTGATTGGTAAGTGGAATATTTTTGTCAGAAGTTTTTCATAAAAATGAAATCATAAGCCAAGACAATATGAAATGTAAAGATAACACTTTATGCTTCAACAAATTTCATCATTTTGTGATTTCCTTTTACAAATGAAGATCCTCACCACCACAAATAACACACATATATGCACACATAAGCACATTAATAGAACTTTTCAGTCTTGTCATTTTTGTCTATGCCTTTCACTTAATCCTTCCTAGATGATTCATTAACATGCTGGAAGTGTTTTTCTAGTTCTTTAGATACAAATGCATCATCAACATCAATATCATATCTTAATAGCTAATATTTCTATAATAATTTAAGGGTCATAGCAAAGTATATTTTATACACACTTGTGTATATATGATATGTTTATGGATGTGTGCATATGTATAAGCATGTGTGTTTATAGATAAACATTTGTATAAACACGTGTGGATGTATTAATTACCATCAGTAATTAGACAAAATCATTAAATCATTTTATAGGTGAGAAAATGAGGTTAAATTACTTGCACAAGATTATATAGCTAGTAAGTATTTGAGATAAATTAAGATAAGACAAGACATCTTTCTCCAAATTCAGGAAGCTATTGGCTAGGCAGCTTAAATATAACATTTAAACTGTAACTCTGCTACTGCTATCACTAGCTTGTAAGTATCCCTAATAATCTGCTTTGTAATTATTTTTAATACAGACCTTATTGTTGATTGCAGAATGGTCAACTATATATTTTTCATTTTCCTCTGTTGAAGAAACTACATAGTTATGATTCTTCTGATATAATGACATCCTGTGATTCACAAAAGAACTTAGTTTATTATTGATTTAGAAATTGCAAAAACAACAAAAATAAAACAAAAAAACCTTATGTTAAATAAATGTAGCATAATTACATTTTGTTATTCAGTCATTTTTTAGTCATGTCTGATTCTTTTGGCAAAAAATACTAAAGTAGTTTACCATTTCATTCTCCAAAAAAAAATTTATAGATGAGAAAAATGATGCAAATTGGGATAAAGTGACTTGTCCTGGGTTACAGAGTTAACAAGCATCTGAAACCATATTTGAACTTGAGATGAGTCTTCCTGACTCCCAGCCTGTCACTCAATACACTGCTCTACCTAGATGTAATATACTATGTTATAATAAACGATGACTATGAAGTTGTTAGAGAAACATAGGTGTCTATTGTTTCAAACCTTTGAGAATTATGGAAATAATATACACAATGTTATTGAAATGGATAATAAGTCAAAATACAATGTTATATTACTTTAAGGATCAAGCTTGATCCTGGAGAATATATACCTCTTTCTTTTCAATGTAACTTTCCTCTGTAAACACAAGGTACCATTATATCTATACTGTGGGAGCTTTTCCCAAAGGAATGTGAATTTTGATCAATGGAATCTCTCAAGATATTTTTGGGTTTATGGGGTAGGACCAAGGCTTAAATCCCAATCACCCCGGTTTTTATTGATTGATCAACAGTAAATCCCCAGGCCAAACCCCTCTGGTCATTGTTTGGGCCCTGAGTAAATGTAAATAGTAATTGTTTTTTGTTTTGGCCAGAAACCCTTAGGATCTTCCCATACAAGATTACTTTTTGTTAAAATTAGGTAGAAGTGGCTATTCTCTGCCTCATTTCTTACTTAGTTTTAATCACTATTTGGTGTTGCCTTAGTCAATCAGAGAACTATTAAAGACCTTCACATAAAAAAAACCAATGAATCTCACTGCATCTGGGATCATCTCTAGTCATTCTGATCTATATCTATGAAACCAGATGGCTCTGGAGGAGAAAGTGAACTGGTGACTTTGCACAGCCCTCCCTCACTTAAATCCAATTCATCTGTATGTCATAGTATCACCTTCTTGATGTTGTGGTCCTCTTGAAAAAGGAAGGACTATCAACCATAACAGCAACAATAGATGTAGAAAGCAGGAGGAGGGAATAAAAAGTGCTATGAATGTGTATTGTTTTGTTGAATACCTTAAAATATAAATGACTTCCTGGGTAGAAGGATGGAGAGATGTATTAATAAGTTAGTGTAATGCAAGAAAAATGGTATGAAACTTTAAACAGCTAAAAAATAAAGATGTCAGTTTTTATTTGGGAGAGAAATTATTTTACTATTATATTAATAACCAATTATTAAATTGGTATCCAGGTTTTTCTCCATTGTTTCTTCACTATTCATTAAGGTCCAGCTCCTATGGAAGGTAAGGAGAACATGACTGATTGAGATTACTCGTAATCATTGCAGAGCCTTGGGCCATACCAAAGGACTAGGATTTCTAACTTCTTTTTAGAATATAAACACAATTTAATCTTAGAAACTTTTTAACAAAATAAATGTGGTCCTGTCCTGGTACCCCTCCATTAGAGTTTAGGATGACCCAGTTCATGAAGGAGAAAGCCAACCAGTCATATGAATGGGGATGGATTCCATTGTACAAATTTCTTGAAGTGTTTGAGAGGATTTAGAAAAAGGAAAAAAAATAAAATTTAATGAGGGCCCTGAGATTTAGAGAAGTCAGGTATGTTATTTTTGAACAGCCAGCAAGTTCATAGATGCCGTTAAATCCCCCATTTTCTGGTTTCTAGTTCAGAGCTCTTTCTCCTAGTACAAGGATACCCATTTGTAAAATGGTGTTATTTAGAAGCCTGTAAATCAGTCCTAAGAGAAAACAAGATATATCTGTCTAGGTCATACCAAATTCTTTCAAAATTCCATCTTAAACTAATTTCTATCAAATCAAGATGAGAACAGGTCACTTGCAAACATGATCTTGGGGCAAATCTTTATTATTTTTGTGGACAGTTGGGGCAGGATAATATCTTTTAAACAGGTTGTGTAAAGGGTAAGGAAAAAAAAAAACATCAGTCATTGTCTATCAGGGTAATGTGAGGTAGGTAATGGCATGCATTCTGAATTGAATAATTCCTCTTTACATATTCCCTAAGTATATCAATAATTAATTGCAAACACCTGGCAGACTCCATCTGGCCATATCTTCTCATTGTTGGTGATGGGAGAAACTATTTTGTACTCCATACCACTGTAGAATCACAAGCTGATTTTTTTCTATTGAATATGTAAAGTCATGAGTACTTATAGATCAACATCAAAATCCAGGTGTTTCTCTCATATACAATTTTCATTAGCAGACTGCTTAACTGTCAGTATCCTTGTTTTCAGGCAAAGCCAAATTTATTTATTGTTCTTCATTTGCTTCAGTAAACTTTTTTCTAATTTTCCAGAAATCCTGTCAGAATGAAAATGAAGAATGTGGATTTCTGGGGAGACAGGAGGGGGACAAAGTATAAGAGAGGAGATGCTTTTGTGGTTAAAAAAAAGATAGCATGTCCCTCATTAAGATTGAAAATCACTGTCAGATCACTAAAAGTTAGCAGGTTGGACCCCAGGAGAAATTTGTACGTGTAGGTTTTCCTTGAGAAAATAATTGTGTCACCCTAGGGAATGGAGCCTTACCCTGCTGAATTAATGCTAATAGAAAATTTTCTACTTAAAGGTAGATCTACTGTATCAGTTACTTGCTATTCCTGAGAAATTAGCAACTCAAATTTACTATATTTCTGGAAACTAAATTCTGGATCATTTTCACTGTTCAGCATTTTGGACTGGTCAGGCACATAGGAATCTGAATGAAAGATTTAATTTAGATGGCATGCCATTGCTTATAATGCACTTTTGATTTCTTTTTTGAAGGACTTACTGTAGGTCAGTGTATCTGACACATCATATGCTATAGGGGATTATAAAGAGCTTGTTCCAATAGCCTCTTTGCTGATAAGGAAGAAAGAAAAGAAAATATCTACTGTTTTATGGAAAAAAATAATTCTCATTAAAAGTAGAATTTTAGTTTTCATGAATCTGAATCCAGCCTATAAATTGAAGTTGTCTTAGTTGAGCTAATTTGATTTTTAAAATATCAATTTTTTGTAGGTTCAAAATCTAGTAGCTTATCAGGAAAAACAAACCAAACAAACTAATTCCTTATATTAAGACCTTGGTTTTAGTCCTGATGGTTCTATTAATTTGCTTGGTGATCAAGGCACTTCTTTTTCTGAACTTTGGTTTTCAGGGCTGTGAATGTTAGACTCCATGAACTCTAAGGTCTCTTCTACCTCCATAACTCTGTGATTTTCAAATGCAGTTTTGTATTGATGAGTTTTCTTCTGGGGAACGATGGAATTCAGGACTAGAATGGCAGTAAAAATAAATTAAGGCTTTATATACACAAAAAATATGGCAGTCCAGAAGTGCAGTAGATAGAAGGTGGGGCTTAAAGTCAGTAGTACTTAACTTCCTGAATTCAAACCTGAACTTCAGACACTTAACTAGCCCTGCGACTCTAGGCAAGTTATTTAACTCTGTTTGCCTCCATTTCCTCAACTCTAAAATGAAGTAGAGAAGGAAATGGCAAACTAGCCCAGTATCTTTGCCAAGAAAATCTCAATATAGAATCCCAAATAGTTAGACACCCCTGAAAAACAACTCAACGATAACAATAAGGAAAGTGGCTCAGTTGATAGGGTGTTGATGTTGGAGCTGCGTTTAAAATTAGCCTCAAAAATTTGCTAGCAATATAATCCAGGTCACTTAACCTCTATTTACCTCACTTACTCATCTGTAAAATAAGGTAGAGAAAGAAATGTCAAATAACTTCAGTATCTTTGCAAAGAAAACCCTAAATGGGGTCACTGAGATTTGTACAAAATTTAAACAAGCCATCAACAACAGCAAAAAGCAAAGTGGCTCTTAGATTTGTTGGATTTCCTTTTCCTGTAGTGATCCAGTAACGTCTTAGTAATAAGTATTCAGATAGGTTGGAAATGAGAATTCACTTTAGATATAGATTGAATTAGATAGTCAGGGAGATGCTTTTTCCATGTTAAGATTCTTTGATTTTCTCATTCACAAATTTGTGTTATACTAAAAAAGAATTACACTGTGATCCAAATCCAAAAGTTGACTGGTAGTTAAATTCAATATCTACATCCACATATAGACATACATGCATGCATATTTTATAAAATTAGATTTATTTAGAAGAGGTTACCAACAAAATGAAGAGATACAATAGACGCCAGGAATGGTAAATATGAAAGCATATAGTTGGGAGAGCATATAGTTATCAAAGAAGGGGTTTTAGCAATTAACAATAGAAAAGACAAGTTCCTCAGTGGACTAACAATTAACCAGGAGAAAGGGAACACTCTATGAGGTTGGAGTATGACTTTAGCTGGCAGACTAAATCTATAGAGGAGTTTAGCACCCTAAAAGAGTGCTAAAAGAAGGAGAAAAAATAGGGGCATGATTGGGATTGAGAGGAGAGATATCTGGCATGGGTGAGGGATTGGGGAAACGACACAAGGAAGCACAGTGTCATGATGGACTGACCCAAAAGAGGTTCGACAAGGATAGTTTATGTAATCTACATATTTATAGGGAGAATTTAACTTGAGGGATTTTATATATTTCATATTTCTGACTGGACATAGTAAAATGGGGATACCTTTGACCTTCATATAGAGGTTGTGGGGTTAAAGTGATCTCCATCAGAGTCCCTTCTGCTTGTTTCAGGGAGCAACTCCATTACTCCTCAGTCTTTCTCTGCCAAAGGCACCTAGTTACTCATGACCTCATAATACATGCATGCATGTATATACAGAGAGAGAGAGCTAGAGAGAGAGCTATTTATCTATCTATATTCTATATAGGCAAGGCATATTAATGTTGGGGAAGAACATATATTTCAATACTATATGGTAATGGGGTTGGTGATAGTGCTTTAAAAATAAAAGACTAATTTTATACTATTTTATAGTTTTTCATCAATATTTGAAAAGGAAGGTATATTGGATATTCATTTGAAGAAGAGAACCAAAGAAGAAATTCTCATATGAATCATGTTATTTAAGAATAGTGATAGTGTGAAATGCTGTACATAGCTCCCATCTTGCAGTTGCTGTTTAAATATTCTAAGAAAGTAGAAATTGACAACAGTACAATTATCATGTCAGAGGACAAAAAGCAAAGCAAACTCTGTTTTTATCCATTACGGTCCTGTCACTAATTCTAATAAATCACCATAAGAATTGACCAATTGTCTTCTCATTCTGGAACATTCCTTTACATCTTTGAACTTCTTTAATTGGTGAGTTTCTCTCAGGAACTCCAGTTTGAAAAGTTGCCCAGGCTTCATTCATTCCCTTTCCCTCTCCCTGTTTCTTTCTTTCTA
This sequence comes from Sarcophilus harrisii, assembly GCF_902635505.1. Taxonomy (NCBI): domain Eukaryota; kingdom Metazoa; phylum Chordata; class Mammalia; order Dasyuromorphia; family Dasyuridae; genus Sarcophilus; species Sarcophilus harrisii. The sequence goes on from NC_045427.1 coordinate 171,638,612, forward strand.
TGCATTCATATTTTCTGTGTTACTGGGTGAGTAGCTTCCTCTACCTTCTTTTCATTTTTTGTTTATATATTGTCTTTATCCATTAGACTAGAAACTCCTTGAAAGCAATGATAGTTGCCTGTCCCTAAACCTCTCTCAACTGCCTCTCTGATAATAGGATAAGAGGGAAAATCTTGAATTTGCCCTGGCACCAAGCAGAAGGTACTTATTTATAATGGAACCTTGAAATTGAAAATAAAATAACAGCAAAATTTCAGCCCTATACTTCATGGTGGAAGGGAGAAATGGGTGTATAGAATCTGGTCTGAAATCCCCTTCTCTCACATAACCTAAACAGGCCATATATGTCATAACTAGCATGTAGTTGGCAAGAATTCAAAATAGGGAACTACTGTTTTTATAAGTTTTCCTTTTCAGTCATATTCTCAAGGAGCAAAAATACATACACAAACATACATACACATTTACATGTGTTTTCTTCTGTACTTTTTATCCCACTTCTTTTTGTAGAAGTGGGAGGGGAGAAGGAGAAAGAAAACTCGGAATTTAAAATCATCTTTACATGTAATTTGGGAAAAAAATAAGAAAAGGAATGTTCTATTTCATTAAATATCTGTGTTTTTTTTTTCCTGCTGACAAATTATACTCGGTTTACTGGGTAAGTGATTCTTGCTTGTAACCCTAGTTCTAAGGCCTTGGAGATATCTTGTTAAAAGCTCTCAAATAATTTAATGTAGAAGTTGCTGACAGCATTTCTCTTTGTCCTGTGATCTGTGGAATTTATCTATAATATTTCTGAAAGATTTCATTTTGAAATCTCTTTTAGGTGGTGATCAATGAATTCTTTCAATTTTTATTTTATCTTCAAGTTCTTGGATAGCAGGAAATTTTTCCTTGATAATTTTTTGAAATACAATGCCAAGGATTTTTTTTTTTACTATGGCTTTAGGATTGTCAAATAATTCTTAAATTGTTCATGCTAGTTCTATTTTTATGTTACTTGTATTTTTCCCCATAAGTAATTTCATATTACTTTATATGTTTTTTTAATGTTTGTTTATTCATTAATTCTTTTATTTGTTTATTTATTATCATTTCTTGATGCCTTGTGGACTCATAAACTTCCACTTTGAGTTGTTTTCTTCTGTAAATTTTATATGATTTTCCATTTTTTGTGCTTCTTTACCAAGCTGTTTTCTTTTTTTCATGATTGTTTTCCATTGATCTCATTTCTTGACCCAATTCTTTCTTTTATCTCTTTTCTTTGCTTAAAAATATTTTTGAATCATTTCCCGAGTTCTTTTTGGGTTTCATGTCAATTCACATTTCTTTTTCAACCTTTGCATGTAGCTGTTTTGACATTGTTTTCTTCTAATTTTAGGCTTTGATCTTCCCTTTTACTCTTCTCTACTCCTCCTCCTCCTCCTCCTTCTTCCCCCAAGTCTATTTCACAACTTTTCACTTTATGTTAAAGTTGAGCTGTACTTCTAGTTTAGAAAAGGCAAGTTCTCAAACTTCTTGTGTCAGAGTTTAGGGCCTTGCTGCTGGTTTTCACAAGTGATAGACACTACCTGCTGACTTCCATTTGAATGGGGCCTCACTGCAAACTTTTGCTATATCAGGGCCTTCCTATTGGTTTGCTCTGGAGTTTGGGTCTATCTATTAGTTTGTGTTGGATGTTGGCTTATCCCTGGCCAGCACTTTACTGCTGGTTTGCTCTGACATCACCTATCATATCCCTTTCCATCTCAGTGAAATAGACCTTTTCTGCTGACCCTCCAAAATGTATTGAGCCAGAAAAAATGCTTTGCCACTTCAATCTTGGTTTCCACGTATTTTTCAAAGATTTTTGGGAGGGAGTTTGGAAGAGTTCAGGTGAGTTCTTCCCTCATTTAACCATTTTGCCTCTGGAAGAATCTTTATATTTTTCAATGCATTTCCCTTTCCTGACAAATTATTTTTTTTTAAAAGCACAAACCTGACATTCTTTCTGTTTCCCTTATTTGGTTTTTTTTTTTTTTTTTTTTTAGTTCTTTCCTATTTCCTTCAGGAAAAAAAATACTCTTAGTTTGGGATCCAAAACTCTTTATAGTGTGTCAGTAATTGAACTTCATTTCATAGTTCACCTATCTATCTACTACCTATTATAGTCAAACTTGTCTGACTGCTTGGTTATTGTCTTTTTATCTTGAAGACGCCCAAAATGACAATGACACTGGAGTCAAGGTACTGTGGCTAATCAGATTGGTATGAATTTGGAAGACCCTATCTTAGGTTGGGCACGGATGATCCATGTGAATCTTAGAATAGAATTTTTTCTAAATATGTGCATCTTATCTATCTTTTGAGCTACTAGAATTCTGTTTTCCTCAAAAAGTATAGCTCCTTCTTTGATGCAGGCATGCCATATCTGGATGGTCTTGTCATAGTATCTAGTATATCTCTCAATCAATTCCAGAGTTCTTTGGAGAAACCTTGAGACTGTTTTTATGTTACTTCTTCTCTCTTCCATGTGAGCATTTTCCTTCTGTGAGCTCATCATAATATATTATTGTAGACAAATTTATATTTGGCATTTGAATGATGCAGACAGCCCATCAGGGCTGCAATCCTTGCAGTAAAGTTTAAAATTTGGCAGTTCAGTTCAAGAAAAGACCTCAGTGCATATTACCTTTTTCCTATAAGGTAACTTTCATCATCTTCCTAAAACAATTCAAAGGGAAGTGATTCAGTTTCCTGACATGATATAGGTAAACTTTCCAGGGTTATTCAATAAGGTCAGCACAATGACTCCAGTGATTTTCAGTTTGGTAAATTGTTTAATATCTCTTCTTTCCTACCCTTTCCTTTTAAGCCTTCCAAATCTTGAGAGAGCTCTGGTAATATGTGCATCAACTGCATCATCTACATTTACATCTTTGGATTATTATTATTATTATTATTATTATTATTAACACGATAAGTGAATTTATCCATAGCATTCAAATTTTCTCCATTTACTGTGACTGATGATTTTTATGGATGATATGTTTCTGGCTCATGGAGAACCTAGAACCTATATTTTTGGGGGGGTTTAATAGTTAGGGTAAAATTAGCACAAACAGCAGAGAATCACTCCATATTTTGATTCTTCTCAGTCTCAGAGATTGCACTGATTGCAACCAATCATCCAATCATGTCTCAATTCTCCCTGCATTGTAGTCTAGGATTGTACTTTTTCAAGTTAAATAATTTATTGCAACGTTGCTATTTTCACTGAACACATCTGACAACATTGTAGAAATATAATTTTTAAAAAGGAGCACAGCCAAGATGGTAAAGACTAGAAAGGTCTTTACTTTGCTCTTCCTGGAATGTCTCAGATCAACACTAGATCAAGCCCTTGGACTTGTTTTGGAGTGACAGAACCCATGAATACTTTCAGTGTAACAAATCTCCAGCAGGAAAAATCTTGGAAGAATTCAGAAAAGTTCTGTTTCAATTCTATGTGTGGGGTCTACTCACCAGGGAATCTACTGAGAGGCTCTTAGCCAAAATACAGCAGTGTAAGAGTTAAAAAGCCTCTAGAAGCAAGGAATATAGTTCAAGGCATGTGGGAGGACCTGAGGGATGAGAGGCTCAGAGGCGCAGGCCAGTCCTACGTGGAGGTGGGGCATAGCCCCAGGAAGTGGTGTCTGACCCCAGGTGCCACGTCTCCCTCCTTAGCGCTCTCAAAGCCTAGCACGCCTCCCTCCTTCTTCTCAGGCCAATCCCATTATGCCAGGTTCCTAAAGGACCTCCCCTTCCTCCAGAACCTCAAGGGGGTATAAATATGTGCAGTCTAAGAATAAAGTTCTCTTTCGCTTCACCCCTACCTCCTGGTGGTCTGTCTCTATGGGATCTGGGTTGGTCCCTGAAGGCAGGTAAGCGTGGCCTAACCTTGCCTTTGACGAACGGGCATTAAGAGTAGCTCAAAGAGGTTAGAGTAGTCCGTTAGGGGCGTAACACAGCACCATTGGCTATTCTGTCCTTGTTCAGGAAGCAGTGGATTAGAAGATTACGTGTGAGAGATTCAACCCAATTACAAAAGGCATATTGTGAGCCCCTGAAGCCCAGAACAACCCCAGGACGTGGCCATGCCCACCTAGCACTGGAAGGAAGTCAGCAGTATAGGGCTTAGGGCAGCAGGTAGCCATTGTGGATTGTAGAGAAAGCTTGGGACATTCTCCCCTTTGGGATAAGAGCCAACTTCAACTTTTAAAAAATGAGCAAAAAAGCAAAAAGAACTCTTACTACAGGAGCAACCTGCTAGTGGCTGCTGGAGATCTAATTTTGACCAGCAGAATAGATCCCTATCATAGAGAGGGTAATAATTGATGTCTTTTATCTTCCCTCTTGGCTCCAATTTATTCCATTCCCAATTCACATTCTCTGCATCAGTAAAGACTAATTCCTTCAAGTGTGTTTTGATTCACAGCTGTGGGGGCTTCAAGAACAGGCTTGCTCCTTAAGGGTACATAGGCATAGTCCTTAACAATTTCTCATTTTTTGGTTTTATGGGAACATGATTATTTTTCCCTCAACAGCATAGTAAGTTTGTCCAACATTGTAAAGCAGCTGTTAGCTGAGTTCACATGCTGAGAAATGCAACAGCACTATCAAAATCTTTTCTGTTCCATTCTTCTAGATGTTTGAAGGGTGAGATGCTGTAGCAGCTCTTGAATCTTGTGAAATGTAATTTGCTTTAACATTATAATAGTCTATCATGAAGCCAAACTTTCTGACAAACAGAGAAGTAGGACCTGCTACTTAAGGTTATTTAGGCATGGTCCTTAACAAGCTCTGACCATAATTAGCTTTTATGAAGACAGAGAAAAACATACTTCAAAACCTGAGGATACTAAAGGCAAATCATCTCCAGATGAAGTCCCAGAGGGTGATATGAATAGGTCCCAATTTCACAAGCCTTTCTTTTTGGAGGGGGAGTGAGGTTCTTTAAAAAAATTTTTTATTAAAGCTTTTTATTTTCAACACATCCACATGGATAATTTTTCAACATTAATCCTTGCAAAACTTTGTGTTCCAGTTTTCACTCCTCTTCTTCCAATATATGCATGTATATTTATACAATTATCTTGCTGTACAATAAAAAAATAGATCAAACATGAAAAAATGAGAAAGAAAATAAAATTAAAGCAAACAACAGCTTGCTCAGTTCCTCTACTGCTCTCTCTAGGTGCAGATGCCTTTCATGACCACAAGATCATTGGAAGTGGTCTGGATCATCTCATTGTTGAAAAGAGTCACATCCATCAGAATTGATCATTATGTAATCTTGTTATTGTCGAGTACAATGATCTCCTGGTTCTGCTCATTTCACTTTGCATCAATTCATTTAAGACTCTCTAGGCCTCCCTGAAATCATCCTCACAAAGAATGATTGTGGCTTGTAGAGAAAGCTTGGGACATTATCCCCTTTGTGTGAAGAGCAAAATTTAACCTTTAAAAAATGAGGAAAAAAAGCAGAAGCATTAGAAGAATTCAAAAACGATCTTAAAAGAAAGGTAAAAAAGAAATGGGGAAAGGAAATCAGAACATTGCAGGAGAGTTTGGGAAAGGAAACACAAATTATCAAGAAAACTTTTTAAAATTAGATTTAGTGAAATGGAAATATCATGTAACTCCTTACAAAATAAATTTGATGAAATGGAAAAAGCATATAACTCCTTACAAAATGGATCTGAAAATTAAACCAATTTATTAAAAAACAGAATTTGTGAAATGGAAAAACAAATCCAAAAACCAAAACAACTCATTTAAAAGTTTAATTAGCCAAATGCAAAAGGAGATTTAAAAAAGCTAACTGAAGAAAATAATTCAATAAATATTAGAATTGAACAGATGGAAGTGAATGACTCAATGAGACTTCAAGAATCAGTCAAACAAAACAAAAAAAATGAAAAAAAAAGAAAAAAGTATAAAATATTTAATTGGAAAAACAACTGACCTAAAAAATAGATCCATAAATGACAATCTGTTAATTATTGGAGTTTCTGAAAACCATGATGAAAAAAAGAGCCTAGACATCATCTTCCAGGAAATCATCAAGGAAAACTACTCTGATGTTGTATAACCAGAGTGTAAAATAATCACATTGAAAGAATTAACCAATCACTTCTTGAAAGAGACACCAAAATTAAAAATCCAAAGAATATCATAGCTAAATATAAAAATTATCAGATCAAGGAGAAAATATTACAAACAGCCAGAAAGAATTCAAATATGAAGGAGCCACAATCAGGATTACTCTGGGTCTAGCAGCTTCTACACTAAAGAACTGAAAGGCCTGGAATCTGATATTCTGAAGAATAAAGGAACTTGGATTACAGCAAAGAATCAAATTTCCAGCAAAATTAAGTATTATCTTTCACAGAAAAAGATGGTCATTCAATGAAACAAGTGAATTACATTTACTTCTGATGAGAAAATCAGAGCTGATTAGAAAATTTGATCTGCTAATACAAAACTCAATAGAAGCATAAAAAGGAAAGAAAAAAATTACTTTCTTTTGAAAGTTAAAAAGCTTATATCCTTATATAGTAAGATATGTTTAACTCTTAAGATCTGTATCTCTGCTATGGGTATACTTAGAGGATGCAGATATAATTTGATTCTATTGTGATGATATAAAAAAGAAACTAGAAGTAGAAAGGAGAATTGGAAGAAGAGGACAATGGAGGTAAAATGGGGTAAATTACATCGCATGAAGAGGCAAACAGACCTGTTACCATTGAGTGAAAAAAGTAAAGAGGAAATTTGAGTGAATCTAACACTTATTAGATTTGGATCAAAGAGAGAATATCAGACATATTTAGCTTCACAGAGAAACATATCACCCCATAGAGAAATAGGAGGGGAAAAAGGAGAGGAAAGAGGGAGGCTAATAGAAGGGACAACACCAATAAAAAGGAGAAGGTATAAGAAAGGGAGAGGGACTACAAAAGGCGAGGGAGGTGGTAATCAGAAACAAAATAGTGGAGAGGAGAGAAAAGGAGAAAAGAAAAATAAAAGTATAACTTGGGGAAAATAAAATGGTAGGAAATACTGAATTAATCATTTTACCTGTGAAGATGAACAGAATAAACTCTATCATAAAATGAAAGTGGATAGCAGACTTGGCTAAAAGCCAGAATTATATAATTTTTTTTTAAACAAGAGACACATTTAAAGCAGAAAGATACATACAAAATAAAGGTAAAAGGCTGGAGCAGAATCTATTATGCTTCAGATGAAGTAAAAAAAAAAAAAAAAGCAGAGTAGCAGTGCTGATCTCAGATTAAGCAAAAGCAAAAATAGATCTAATTAAAAGAGATAAGGAAAATACATCCTACTAAAATGTAACATATATAATGAAGTAATGTCACTACTAAACATATGTGCACCAAGTGGTATAGCAACCAAATTCCTATAGAAGTTAAGAGAGCTACAAGAAGAATTAGATTGCAGAACTATACAAGTGGGGGATCTTAACCTGGCTCCCTCAAGTTTCAAGGGAGTGTTTCAAGTTAATTCGAAACACAAAATAGATAAGAAAGAAATTGAGGTAAATAGAATTTTATAAGATTTAGATATTATATATCTTTGGAGAAACTTTAGTGGAGACAGAAATGAATATGCTTTTTTCCTTGATGATACATGGAACCTACATAAAAATTGACTATGAATAGGGCATACAAATCTGAAAATCAAATGCAGAGAGGCAGAAATAGTAAATGCCTTTTTTTTTCAGACCACAATACAATAAAAATTATATGCAGTAAAAGGCCAGGGAAAATAAACCAAAAAGTTAATTGGAAACTAAAAAACAATCTAATCCTAAAAAATGAGTGGGTGAAACAAATAGACATAATCAAGAGAATGAGAATAATGAGACAATATACCAAAATTTATGGGATGCAGCCAAAGTTCTTAAAGGAAGTTTTATATCTCTAGATGCTTACTTACATAAAATAGAGAAAGAATAAAAGATCAATGACCTGGGCATACAATAAAAAGGCTAGAAAAAGAACAAATTAAAAACTCCCAAATAAATAACAAATTTGAAATTCTAAAAATAAAAGGAGAGATTAATAAAAGTGAATGTACAAAGCCTATTGAATTAATAAAACTAAGATGGTTTTATGAAAAAAACCAACGGGTAGATAATTTGTTTGATTTGATTTGATTTAATTAATTTGATAAGAAAAAGGAAAAAAAGAAAATCAAACTATTTGTATCAAAAATGAAAAGGGAGAACTTTCTACAAATGAAGAGGAAATTGGAGCAATAATTAGGACATATTTTGCCCAAGTTTATGTCAATAAATCTGATAATCTAAGTGAAAAAATATAAATTGTCCAGATTAACAGAAAAAAGAAATAAATTAAACAGTCCCATTTTAGAAAAAGAAATGGAATAAATTATTAATCAACTCCAATTGCAAACTATTTGGAAAAATAGGGAAATAAGGAGTCCTAACAAATTCCTTTTATTACACAGAAATGGTGCCAATATCTAAACCAGGTAGGGTCAAAACAGAGAAAAAAATTGCAAAACAATTTCCCAGTGAATATCCAAATTAAAAATGTTCAAAATTCAAAATTCAAGATGCAAAAATCAAAAAATATTAATAATTAGAATGCACATGTTATCCCCAGGATAATACACCAATGATCAATGTATTATACTACAAATGCAGGACTGGTTCAATACTAGGAAAGCTATTAGCATAACTGATTATATCAGTAACCAAAATAATAAAAATCTTAAGATTATCTCAATAGATGCATAAATTGCACTTGACAAAAATTCAATACCCATTCCTATTAAAAATACTAGAGAGTATAGGAATAAATGGAGTTATCCTTAAAATGATCAGTAGCATCTGTTTCAGCAAGCATCATATGTAATGAGGATAAACTAAAACCATTTGTAATAAGATCAGGGGAAAACAATATTGCTCATTATCACCATTAATATTCAATATTGTATTAGAAATTTTAGGTTGAGCAATAAGAGAAGAAAAATAAATTAATAATTAAAACACAAGGGCAATTACAGAGTTCTGTTTCATTCCATTGGTGATTGTGAAAGCATGACAGCATCATACATTATCCATGCCTATATGCTGTTATTTAATGAAGCCAAACTAGCCTAACTTCTTGCTGAACTCTGAACTCCATCTTCACCTCCTATACTCTTCTAGCATATATTTTTCTAACACCTCTGCTTCTTAGAATCCATAGCTTTCTAGAAGCTCATGTCCATGTGTTACCTTTTAACTATTCTATGATTTATTACTATATCCTTCTTCGATTATAATGTATTTATTTATCAATCAAATGTTGTATTTGCCAGTAGTAGCTAGTCTTCGTTAAAGCAAAGACTTCTACATTTTCCATTTTTTGTTGGTGTATAGAACATAGTAGGTACTTTACAAATACTTCTCACCTTAGATTGAAAGCTGCCTTCCTTCATACTTCAGTTCATAGAGGACCCTGTTGGAAAAAAATAATTTTCAGTACGGAGCAAAAATGTAAAATATCTCTTTTTATACACATAAAGAATGTTGATTGATTGACCTATTACACCATAATTAAAGCATTTGTCATAATAGCTGTAAACTCCCCAATAATTCAACTCTCAAAACAGTATTCTTGCACCTCTATTCCTCAAAAGAAAAAAAGATTACCCTGCCTCTTATTCTCAGTACCCCACATAAAAATCCTAATTATGGCTCTGCCTTTAATGGAACAGGAAGTAGTTAGAAACTTTCAATCCAAGAAATCTTTCATTGAAAATCTAAACTCAAAAAGAGAGAAAGACTTTATATTCTTTGATTTTCAATTATAATACAAAGAATGAAGGCATTCCCATTATTTTAATGTTAAATACATGTGGCTGTATAGCTTTCAGAAAAAATCCAACTGTCTTTTAGAACAGAAGCAGGGGATATTCTCTCAAAGTCTTGCCTCTGAGACCCTTATTTAGCTGACTTTACATTTCTTTAAGAAAAAAAGTATTTTTGCTAGAAAAATAATTTTTTTCTGTCTATCTAGAATATGACAAAAATGATATCAGTTAAAATTCCTTTTCTTTTCTTGTGGGAAGAAGGGTTGACTGCCATATTTCATGCCTGGTGATAAATATTATAATTAATATAATATTCACACTTGTACGTAATAATCATTTTTATGCTAATCTTTTGATATCTTCAATGTTGATAATATCATCACAGCCCTAGATTATAGCCTTTAATAGTTGTCAAGGTGCACTGGGAAAGTAAGGTATGTGTTCATGGCTGTAAATCTGAAATATGTTACAATCATGATTTAAATCCAGGTCTTCTTCACTCTAAGATTTGTGCTCTAGCTTAGAGATTCTTAATGTGTGTGTATATGTGTATGTGTGTATGTGTGTGTGTGTGTGTGTGTGAGAGAGAGAGAGAGAGAGAGAGAGAGAGAGAGAGAGACTGATGAATCCTTTTTTAGAATAATTCTTCTAAGAACATAAAATGAAGTACATAAGTTTTCCAGGGAAACAAATTATACTGAAGTACTTTTTTTGTGAATGCACATTCATGCACACACACATGTACTTATATATGTGTCTACATGTAAGTTTCTCTCATATATATACATATATATCATATATGTATTTAGCCAACATATACAGCTAGATATATCCACAAAGCAGATAGATAAAAGTACATTCACATACCTACACATAATAAGCACATACATATATACATATACACACGAATACAAATATAAAAAGATGTGATAGGTACACATATACCTACAAAACAAATATGCATATATTATATTTTAGATAGCACAAGTAAAATATAGGTGTAATTGGATATACATATATAGACTTGCACATAAACATTCATATATTCACATATATACATACAAATATACATGCATGTATATATTTATATAATACATGAGGAAATATACATGAAATATCTATATAATCTATATGAACATATACTGGCATTTACATAAGTAGCTACATATTTATGCAGAGCTCAGGTTAAGAATTGTTCTAGTCACTATGCTGCATAAGAGAAAGCATGGTATAAGAGAGAATAAATGGGAGTTGTAGTCAGGGAGGCTTTTATTTGAACCCAACTTTTAATAGTTCTTAACTATGTAGCTATGGAAAGGTCACAACTTTTCTAAATATTAGTACATACCTCAAAATATTTTTTAAGAATCAAAAGAGATAATATAGATCAAAACATGGTGTTGTAAAAATACTAATACTATTACAAATACACACATACAGTATTTATAGGTTTATAAAGTGTCCATAATGTTTATATAGCTAGTAGAAGCCTTAGGTGGCTTAATACATAGAATAGTAAATTAAGAGTCAGCAAGTCCTAGGTTTTAATCCTGCTCAGACACTTACTAGTTGTATTAATCCTTGGCAAGTCACTTAACCTAAAACTCAGGATCTTCACCTCTTGGCAGTGTGCTGGGGATCAATTGACATAGCAAAAGCAAAATACTTTGTGAATCTTAAAATGCTATGTAAATTCTAGCTGCTGTGATTATATAACTTAATCTTATGCAACAAAGAATAGTAGTGAAAAGGGAGAAAAATAGTTCAATAAAAGTGACCATCACATTAAAAGAGTTGGATAGGATATGAAGTATTCCTCATCCATAGTCTCTCACCTTTACAAAGAAAAGAAGGAAATACATATTTTCATATCTTACTTAGAGCAAGTTGTAAATTATTATATTTTGTTCTATTTCTTTTGCGTGTTATGTGTATTTGGGGTGGGGTGTAGTTGATACTATTGCAAATTTTACTTTATATTAAGGAAATCAAACCTCAAGGGGTAAAGTGATTTGATTTTACTAATGCAGACTGGGGAGAGATTCATTTTGAAGGGAATATTCTGGTTCACTTCACTTTTTATTAATTGTTGTCCTAAAAGAAGTAGATATTCCACATCTTGATCATACTTATTGTCTGGTGTCTCTAAATCATTCCCAAGACTCAAAATGTTTCAAAGAAACCTGTCAGAGTTTTAATGAGGAATGTTAATATTTTATGCAAAAACAGATTTGCAAAATTAACTCTTATTATCCAATACCATAGGTCTTAAATTAAATAAAATAATACTTCAATATTTTCCTGACAAGAATTTTAAAGAAAGAAAAACCTTTAAAAGTATGAAGTAGTCCAAAATCTACCTATGAAATCCAAATGAATTTAACACAAAGTTTGTAGCTTCTGATTCAAATTCCTTAAAATACTGTACTATTTCTATTTGTATTTTGAATGCTCATAGCATCAAATATAGATCTGACCTTCTCTGTCTGCAGAAGGCAAAGATGTCCTGAAAAAATTACAGTATTATAGGTAGTTCACTTTTTAAGGTAGTAAAATTTTAAGACATGACTAGGAATTCCAGAATCAAAAGTAAATTTAGTGGAGTTGGGGGCAAGGTTTATGGAATGACCAGTCATGTGTGCGGTTGAAACAAATTTAGTTGAGAGAGAGAGAAGGGGGGAAACTGAAGAAGTTGAGGGATTAGGGTAGTATCCTAGTGTTGTGCTGTTTTGTGACTTTAGAAAGTTCCAGATGCTTCAATACTCTGGTTTTCTATACCTAAAAAACAAACAAACAAACAAACAAACAAACAAACAAAAAAGAAACTAAGTCCTCACACTTCTGGAAATTGTTGAACTAGAATAAACAAACATTATGGCTTTTAGCTTTAAATATTCTGATGTGAACAATAGACTAGGTTTTTCTGTTTACAAGCACATATGTTGTGCTAGCCCAGTAACTTGAAGGCACTTGAATTGTGTTTTCATTCTCTTTGTTCAGGCAGATGCTGTGCTGCAATTAGTTAAACTGTCAATTAATCAGAACTTATTCCCCCAAAAGGAGAATGACTTGGAAGTGCATAGAGGACAACAGGAAGAACCTTAATAACATGGGCTCAAATTTAAAGGGAAGATGATTGTCATGTAACAGTGAAAACAATTGCGAGAATAAGTATTTGCATAATAAATGAGAGACCCTGAGTTTTAAGTAGAAAAGAAACAGAAAGGATCAAGACTAGTCAGGACTAATTAATGGAGCAGGACAGAATCAATGTTGATGATCAGCAAAACTACCTCTACTTCTGATTCTACTTCATTTACCATGAATCTGAGAGTGGAATAGTCCACTTTTCCAAAAGGAAATCTGGGTTGGCAGAAATGGGAGGGTGGGGGTGGTAATAGATTAGGATGGTGTTATCAGGTTGCGCAGGCTGCTATCACTAGGGGATGACCCACACTATCAAGGAGAAGGAAACAGCAAACCACTCTAGTGCTTTTTGTCAAGAAAACCCCAGATATCTTCACAAATTATCTTAAATTGACTGAACATAACAATAAGGCATCTTGGTAAAGGCCTGTTGAAATAAGGTAAGTTTTGACAAGAAGTCAAGTTATGCTTAAAGAATGAAGGGCTATAAGAAATAACATTTTTAGATTGAATTATCAATTTAGAAATCTTCAAAAGATTTTAGATGAAGTGAAATTATATAATTTGGATGTTCATATTAATTGGGGAGATTAATCGGTCATATGCTTTGAGATTTGTATAAAATAACAAGCCATTCTAGAACTTGAGAATTGACACAAAATACACCACCCTCCAAACCTGTGGTGTTCATAAGGTTCTCTTCCCATAAAGTATTTGGGGGAAATTTTAAGGATTTGGCTGGGACTAAGGCTCTTTTTCATTCCTTCAAACTGATTTATTCTCGGAGACCTAACTGAAATGGTTAATTCAAGCCATTTCACAACCTAGAGATTTATGTATCTGTCAATTAGGTCTATGAGAATAAATCAGTGTGAGGGAATGAAGAGCCTCAGTCTCAGCCAAGTCCTTAAAGTTTCCCCCAAATACTTTATCATAGGAGGATCTTGTGAGTACCAGAGGATTTGAGGATGTTGTACTTTGTGTCAGTTCCCAAGATCTAGAATTAACCTGGGAACCACTGATATTATATCTGCTTTAGGAGTCAGGTAAAAAATAAACATACTGATGAAAGGTAACTTTAAGATACTATAAGTAATTTGGCATAAAAGCTACCTCAGCCTCAAAGGGAGAAAAGGATTTTTTGATGACTAGTTACTTATAGTTATTCTTGAGCCTATTCTCCCCTTGATTCTAAATGTACTTATGAATGAGCATTGTCACGGATTTGGGGGAAATTGTAACAATTCTCTTTTCTGTATGTCTTAGAAAATCATTTGCATTTTTAACAGTTTATCACATATTGCTGATTGATTATTTTTGTCCTGTCATTTCAGATGTCTGACTCTTTGTGACCCCATTTCGGGTTTTGTTGGCAAAAATACTGGAATGGTATGCCATTTCCTTCTCTAGTTATTTTACAGATAAAAACCTGGAGGAAACAAAGTTAAAGGAATTACCCAGGATGATACAGATAGTATCTGAGGCCAGAACTGAACACAGGAAGATGATTCTTTCTGACTTCAGCCTAGCACTCTGCCTATTGTACCATCTATCTGCCTTCAATTAATTGATATCAACTGGTAATAGAGAAGAATCTCAATAGTGTGTTTATATCCATGTGTGGGGTCATGAAATATAGCATCAGACAAATATTCCCTAAATTCCCCCTTACCACTACCTAGGATTTTCTGAAAACTTGAGGAAATATAATAGCTATCTGAATCTAAATTTCCCTATTGAGAATAGGTGGTCCTAAGATATGAAAAAAGGGTTAACTTAGAACATGATTCTACATAACTTACTGCACAACCCATCCATGATTGCCTATCTAATGTGACCTTTATCCACATCTTTCCAAAAATTTCGCAATATGATGATTCAATACACTTGCTTTTTTTCTTCAGTTCTCTTGATATTGCAAGAATATCAATGGAGCACATATGTTCTTCTATCATTTACTCCTTGCTCTCCCCACATTACTGATCACACTTTTAAAATCATATATATTTTTTAAAATCTTTGTTTTCAATTTTTTTTCAAATCATATATTATTCAGGCTTATCAATCCCTTATTTTAAAATCTTCTTTCATCTCTATTTCTATTGGTGTTATCCTATTACCATTTATTTAATCTATTGGAATAATGACCATCCCTTTTCTTTTCTTTCTTGACTTCCTTCTGCTGTCAGAAAAATGCAATTTATTCATAGGTTTAGTCATGCCACTCTGTTCAAAATTTTTCTGTGGCTTCTTAATGGCATGAAGTAAATTTTAAACTCTTGTTTGCACCACAGGGTTCCACATATTTGACATCCTCTATCTTTGTAACACATAAGTTAAATGTCTACAATTAAATGAGCAAAATTGTTTCCTTTTGTTTCAAAGATGATATATGAAAGTCCTCATTTTCACAAAAGATAATAATTTGCTTTACAAAACAATTCATAATGTAAACACTTTAAATATAATTCTTTGAATCATTTTTAATAAAATTTTTATTTAAACATATTTTCTTATGAACCCAAATTTGAACACAGTTGACTTATTTTCTCTGTTATTCATATTCTAAATAGTTTGACCTTATGTTCTTCTCTGTAGTTGGTATTCTGCTTAAATCACTCTAATGCCCAAGTGCCTACTTATTTATCTGAAGAAAATGTTTTTTTAAGAACAAGCTTTTAAAAACAATTAAAGGAAAAAATTACTGAGGTAGTTTCCTTGTTTGTTTTCTGAAGGAACTCCACATCTAAGGTGTTCACATAGAACTTCTCTGGCAGACTTTTTAAATTGAGTATCCATCACCTTAACTACTTATCCCAATAGTACACACTAATCTTGAATATTTAGGTCTAGAAAACTTTAAGTATGAAAGAAAGTAAAGTAATGAGAAGTTAGCGTCAAGAATTTTCTTGTTCTTTTTTGTAGCACGTGCTCTGAAGTTGTTCTCCCCACTTGTTATTCAGATTAGTAGACTGGCTCCCTAGCTGAAATATTCCTTTTGGTATTTCAGAATCTAGCCATAGTCCTGAAGGATTGGGGATAATTGTTTAGTTCTATAGTTTATGAATACCACAAGTGTGATTTCCCAAAGATTAATATTTAAATATCAATTATTGTTAGTTAACATATCAATTATTTAGCCAGATTTAATTGGTGTTTGGAAAGGTACATTTCCAAAGGTCAAATAAGAATATTGATTAAAAAAAAAAAAAGAAATTCCACCCAAGAGTCACTGGTCCCTTCTCCCACAGAAACCTACGGAAACCAGGAGAGTGTAGGTTCAAGCTTCCAGGGAATGTGTGGCCAAAGACAACTCAAAGCTCCTGGTTATTATAAACTTCCTAGTTAATATTATAACTTTTCTATGAGGTTCTTTAGAGAGCCTAGAAACATCCTTTCCCAAGAATGTTAATTTTGGGTTTAACTATCAGTGAAAACATTGATGATGAGGCATCCATCATTATAAATCAGCTGTTACAAGACTATTGGAAATTGAGAATTCTTCATCTCTTCAAAGTTCACAAGGTCTTCTTCTGGTCAGAAGGTTAGGGAAGAGATTGACACTGAAGAAAAGTGAACTAATAGGTCTTCTTGATTCCTTCTTATCAATTGTTTCCTTCTAATGGGCATGGCCAGAATACATTCTAGGGAAGGCAGTTATTATTTATATACCACAAACTATATGTCAGAAATGGGGATAAGCACTTTAAACAAATATTACCTCATTTGATCCTCATAGCGACCATGCAAGTTAGGTGCTATTGTTATCCACACTTTATAATGGGGAAAATTGAAACAGAAGATAAATGATTTGTTCAAAGCCAAAAAGCCAGTTAAGTGTTGAGGCAAAATTGTAACTTAAGTCTTCCTGATTTAGATCAATATTTTAAAAATTGTGCTTCCAGCTGTTTCTGCTAGATGCTCCAGTTTTATGTGTGACCAACAGTAAGACCAATCCAACAAGCAATCCCAACACATTTTCTGTACGATATCACTCCATTTTATTCAATGGCTTTCAAGAATATCTAAATAGATCCAAATGGAAATTTTCACATCTAGTTTAAATCATATGACTGATTGATTCAGTAGTGTAGTGATGAAGGCATCAAGGAATAACATCTTGATTCATATTTTCTGGGAAATGAGTTGATTTTATTGATTTACTCATCCTTATGGATAGTTTAGCAGTCATCTCTAAATCTTAATACATTATTTCAGTATCTGCAAGGATATAAGGAATTGAAGTCTTCTAATAATGATCTTAGGATCTAAATCCCAGTTTATAGAATGTTCTTATTGGATTCTTTGAATTCACCTTTTTTGGGCATAAGAAAACTAGTTAAAAAGAGCTTGTAGTAGTAAAAGACAATACAGGTGTTTTCAACATGTTTTCAACAGATGCAATAATAATTAAAACTGAAGCAGCAAAATGAGGAAGGAAATTCTTCCACAAAATGCAAACCCTTGTGAAAAAAGGAAAAGAGAGGTCTATATGCACTAGTTCAGAAATAATACCATAAATTAGCTCAACTTTTGTCTTTAAGACAAAAATTAAAAAAAATTCACATGAGAAAATTACAATTGACTAAGAAGGATTGTGTAATCTATAGACTATGAATGTGAGAGTAGGGTGAAGGATATATTCAGGGAAGGGTAATCCCACTGGGATAAGGCTTGCTGAACCCCTTTCCAGGATTGCTGAACCTCTTTCCAGGATTGCTTTCCACTATGATGTCCACATGAGCCACCTAATTTTCTCTTATGGCTTTAAGAAGCTGCAGAGTGCAGTGACCCTGGTAAACCATTTTCGTACATGGACTAAAAAGTTGATGAATGTAAGAGTATAATTCAGAAGAAAGTATTAAGAGATAGAAATAAAGAGGAGAATGCAGAGCTACCTTTTTGGAAAATTGTTCCAGCAATGAGTGTTATTAAAGTTAAGAGTCAAAATAATAGGAAAAGTGGGAAAGGGAAGACTTTTAACCATGTTATAATCCATTTAAGTAGAAAACAATGGCAAAAGAGGGAAGGGAAGTGGCTATAATATGCACATACACATACATGCACACATGGCATACAGGTAAATTTACATAAATAATAAGAAAAATTGTACCAGTTTTTTTTTTTTTTTTTTTTTTTTTATCAAGTGCAGAAACAAGGTAGGGGGGAAATACCTCAGGTGAAAGAGAGCTGGTCTGGTAGAAGGGATGGAATGGGGAAAGAATAGGCTTTTTATATATTTTATTTATTTGTTATAACTAAAATATTAAATAATCAAAATAAATAATCAAATAAAATATTATATTTATTTATTAAAATGTTATATAGTTTATATTTTTATAACTTCTAGTAAGTCCCAGGCTTTTGCTAAGCAACTTACAAATTTGATCTTCACAACAACTCTTAGAAGTCCTGTGCTGTTTTGTAATCATCTCCATTTTACAGTGGAGGAAAGAAGGAAAACAGAGGTTCAGTGATTTGCAAAGACTTTTAATTGGTTAATAGAAAGAAGGTCTGAAAGAGGTAAAATGAAGTCACAATTGTTTTGACTCTAGTATGACAAGAAGTAGTTATAAGTCTTTCTTATAAAAAATCTGTCTTGATCACTGTTTCTAAATTTCCTGGCCATTCTCAGAATGCCTTACAATTTTTTTCTGAAAAAAATTCTCTGCATAAAATATAGCTTCTTCAGAAACAAAGCTCACTGGTCAAGTTTGTTCATGGCTTGAATTTTTTTTTTATTTTTTTTATACTCTAGATTCAGTCTCCAGAAGAAGAATTTAGGGAAGTGCCTCCACATTACCTCACTTAATGGAAATTCTCATAATAATGAGATGGTCTCTGCAGGCAATTGGCTGAAGTTATACTTGATGTAAACTATCTTTAAGTGCAAATTTAATTATTACAAATATGAAAGTCATTTAAATAGATTTTATCAATATAGTTTGGCTTATATTAAACATTCAATTTATCATTTAAATTAAATAGAATTAATTTTACTTTTTATTTCATTTTAAATATTCTCCTTCTAGAAACTTTCTTGGTTTTTGAATCATGCTTTATGATAGATATGAATGGAATCTTCTCTTTCCAAGGCTTGCCAAATCTAATGCTTTTTCTCAATTTTTATCCTTGATTTCTCTGTAGCATTTGACACTTTCACTCACCTGCTTCTCCTTTTTGCTATAGATATTCTCCTGATTCTCCTCCTATCTGTTTGACTACTTTTTTTCATTCTTCTTTGCTGTATCTTCTTTCAGATACCTTTCCATACCTTTAATTGGAGGTGTCACATAGGACTCTATTCTGATTCCTCTTCTCTTCTCCCCTGGTTTCACTTAGTGATTTCATTAACTCCTGTGAATTCAATTATCATCTTTATGCTTATTATTCTCAAATTAATTATCCAGTCCAAATTTCCCAAATTAAACTCATCTTCCCCCCAAAAAATAAACTTTTACCTTTTTCTAATATCTTTATTATAAGCCATCATTCTAGTCACTCAGTTTCAGAAGACAGGTTTCATTTCTACTCTTCTCTTTCTTCTTGCCTTTATCTAATCTGTTGCTGACATCTCTCATCTATGACTTTCCTTCTTTTCTTCTGCAAAAATCTTGGTACCAAACTGTCATCAACTTATATTTGGACAATTGTAATTGGCTGCTAACTGATCTCCCTACCACGAGTCTCTTTCCACTTCAGTATTTCGTACATTTAGCTATAAAACTGATCTTTTGAAAGAGTGCTGGACTATATCACCCTTATCCTCACCTTACTCAAATTCCTGTGGTTCCATATTATCCAAAGAATCAATAGGAAAGTTTCCACTTGGATTTTAAAATCTTTTGTAATTTAACCCCTCATGCCTAGGGGGTGAGATGAATAGTTATTATCATGAAAATAAACATAAACTTGGACAGACTTCAAGAGATAGTGAACTGTAGATAGGAACTGACAGGATATTGTCCACGGAGACATGAATAGTCAGACCTGACTGAATGACTGAACAAAATCCTACCTTTTCAGCCTTTTTACATCTTATTCACTTCTACTTATTTTGAGATGCAGTGACACCAGCCTTTTTGTTATTTTTTTGATAAGACAAATCTTGACCTTCACTGGCTATCATCTCATGCCTGGAATTCTCTCCCTCCTTTTTTCCTCAAAAAAGGAAAATTTTAGATTTTTCTCAAATTCTCTTTAAAAATCATATCTCCTAGCAGAAGGTTTTGCTTATTCCTTTATAGCTGTTGTCTTCCCTCTCATTATTAATTCCAATTAATCCTTGTTTATATGTTGTTTGCATGGAGTAGTGTTTATGTTGTTTCTTCCATTATGCTTAATGCTGCTTCAGAGCAGGGACTGTTTTTTTTTTCTCTCTTCACATCCCAGATTATTACAACAGTACAAAGCACATATTAGATGTTTAATAAAAGTTTATTATTTAATTGACTGTTAGTATTTGCGACTTTTCTATATTTGCCATACTGTTTAATAAATTGAAGTTAAACAACAAATTGTTGTTTAAATATTGGAATCTTTAAGATAATCATTAATCAGAACACTATCTTTCAGCAAAAGTCTCCATTGTATAAAACTTCTACTTCATAAAACTGCAGCATCCAGATTGAAAAGATCTGATTTTCCAATGTTACAATTGCCTCACACTGCAGATATCTTAGGGAAAATTAAATCAACAAGCATTGAGTCAAGGTAATGAATGCTTGTACCAAATGTTTTCCAAAATAATGATGCAAGAAAGTTATAGATATAACACCATCATAAAGTAATCTTATAGATTTAAAACATAGACATGAAAATACTTTATCAAAATGTTTTTTGAAAACGGATAATATCAATACAGACTCATAGAAAAGACAAAATAGACATTCTATTGTGTTCTAGCATTCATTCATAATAAAAAAAAAGTCACTGAATACATTTATTTTAAGGGATCCATTTTCAGAAAAACAAGATGAAACAAAAAAATTAGCTAGACCACATTGTTCAAGAATTTATATATATTTCATTTTCTAATGGATAAGATACAAATGATAGCTTCTCCTGAAACAGTCAATTTTGTGTATTCTGTTTTTCGTTCAGAGAAGGGAGGAAGAACGAAGTACTTATTTTAGCACTTATATGCCAGACACTGCACTAAGTGCTTTATAAATATCATTTTATCCTCAAAAGAAATCTGAAAGGTAGGTGCTATTATTATCCCCAGTTGAGAAAACTGAGGCAGAGAGAGGTTAAGTTACTTGCCCAAAATCAAACAACTAATATATATTTGCAATTGGATTTGAACATTAGTTTTTCTTATTTTATGTTTAGCAGTCTCTTCCCCTTGCTACTTAACTGCTTTTTGACTCTGTAATGCACTGATCTTCAGCTGCATGGTAGAAGGCCTGTTCATAAAAGTCACTGACCAGCTGGAACCTAAAACAAACTGTACTTCGCAACTCTTACCCTCCCTTATTTTTTTTTATTGTGGACAAGAGAGAAATCTCTAGCCTCATTTCTCACTCCTGACAATCAGCTAATCAAGATCACCCTGAGTCAAACAAGCAGAGGTTAGAAAACTATAGACACAATGGCTACAACAATTTAAATGCAAAGAAAAGCTATAAAATAATCAAAAGTGAATGCTGCAAAATTTCAAAGAACATTTATAGTCCCAAGAAAAAAATAATAGAAGGCATTTTCACCTACCTCTTTTTTTCAGAAATGTCAGGGAGTGCAGAAAGGGTGATTCTGTGATAATGAATCATTGCACACATTTTTGTACTTTTTCACATATTTATTGATTTTTTGGTCTTTTTTTACTTTTTTAATTAAAAGTTTTTCTTTGTCTTATGGTATGATTTTTTTAAAATTTAAATAATATTTTGCTAGTCAGCTGGCTTATTAGCTTGAAGTCCCTATTAATCTGATCTTTCTGATTCTTTCAATAAAGGTATTACTCAACTAAAGGCACTTTTTATTATTTGTTCCACTTTAAAAAATCTTGTACTCCAATTTTGTCTTCATCTCAAATTTGTGTGTGCATTTGTTCTGTATCTGCATGGTTATAAAAATTGGGAAGTCATCTAATTTTCTATTCCATGGAAATGAAAAGCAAACACCCCATTATAGTATGATCTTCTTGAGAACAGGAAATATCTTTTTCCTTTTTTTTTGTACCCATAGTGCTTGGCACAGTTTGTGACTTATAGTAGGAATTTAATAAATGCTTGTTGTTTTCTCTTTACTGACTCACCTAAAGGAAATCCTAGTCAATCATTGTAACATCTTTGAGAAAAGCAAAAGGAATATTTCTTTCATAGTTCTTATCATGTGCAAGGTCTGTGTTATTGATGGGGATATAAAGCTGAAAAGCATTTTTCTTTTTGCTTATAAGGAGCTTAAATTGTACAGGTGTGGTTGGGTAGATACATTATCTCTGTACCTATAATATTAATCACATGGAGCAAGGTATCCCCCAATCAGAGAAAAAGATAGAATGTTATGATAATTAAGAAACTAATGAAACAAAAATTCTCTAAGAAAATTTGAGGAAGGATACTTCTCTTTAGTGCAGAATTGAGGTGGAAGGAAAGGAAGGCCTCATGAGAAATAATTTTTAAAAAGAAAAGTATTTCAATATGTTAGGTAGTATAGTTAGTGCACTAATGCATGAAAAGTCAGCAGTTTGGCTGAAAGTTAGAATATGTGAAAAGGAGTCATATTATATAAGAATGGAAAGTTAAATTGGAACAAAATTGTAGAGGATTTAAAGTGCCAGGCTCACAGCACAAGGCCCTGGTAAATGAAAGTAGTACTTTAGTATAACTTCAAAAAGTTAATATAAGGGTCCAAAAAGAATGTGTGTAATGCATTTTGCAGACTTCAAAGCACTGCTTAAATGTCAGCTACTAGTAAGGTTCCAGTTATCAATTACCCATCTTTGGGGGACTTTATCTTGTGAATGCCTTTTCAAAACTATAGTATCCAGAACTGAACAAAATGTTCCAGATATTATATGAGCAGGGCAGATCTATCTATCTATCTATCTATCTATCATATATCTATTATCTAACCATCTATTCAATTATTCTATATCTTAACAACTTGTACTTAAATTCATCTATTTTAAAATTTTTCTTTTGTCATTTTTTACTTTCTCTACCCTCCACAATCACCTACCTTGTCACTAAAGGAAACATTTAAGCAAAACATATTAAAATATTGGCTATGTCTGACAATATATGCTTCATTCCACATGTATAATTACAATCTTCATGTGTAGAGTAAGGACTAATTTACTATGAGATTGAACATAGAGTAAAATTTCTTTGCCTTTTATTGTTGTCTTCCTTTATACCTTTGTGGCAAGTGTCAACAATTATTTTGCTGCTTACTTAGGTAAATTTATCTTAATTAATTTACTCTCTTACTCTCCTCAAGTCTACTTCCACTTCATTTTAGGTTGAGTTCCTAAAGGGTAAAGTTATATATATGAAAATGCAGTTATTTAGTAGAAGAAGCAGAACACAAATAGAGGTATCCTGAATTTCAATCTATTGCTTTTTCCACCAAATATAGTTTGTGAACATATAGAGATGACCCTTATCATTAGTTAAGAAATATTATCATTAAACAAAATATGGTTTTAATATATTATTGAACTGAAAATTTGTTATTAAACCAGAAAAAAATGTTTAATGGCACTCATCTTGGTTATTTATCTTGAGATTAGATGAAATTTATAATTGCAGCTAGCTCTTCAACCTTACTTTCTGCACCTTCACCTCTCAGACAGCATCAGAATATTGATTACTAATTTGTGCCTTCTACATCCTATGCTTAGTGACTTGTCCACACCATTCACCATGGTGTCCACTTTGTTGCCTATATTTATTTTCTTCATTACATTTCAATTTTTACAAGTTTTCAGTTTAAGTGAAGAGGAAGTTTGGACCTTGAAAGCTTCATGGCAAATAAAACCCATTTTGATTTGTATGTAGAACCCATCTGGCTGCCTTCTGGAGCAATATAACACATTTAATCATATGGCAGGATGATGAGACAAACATTTTTGAATTTTCTCATTCTCCATGCTGAGAAAAATTATGTAGCATCACCTCTTTGAAAATGTTATCATTACTAGTAATCAGTAGCTTTCTATTCTTGAAGAATGAAGCCAGTTAAATTGATCAATATCTTTAGTCAAAAAAAATGAAATTAAGACTATGTCAATAAATTCTAAATTTTCATTACAAACCTCTGTACTTACTTTCCTTGAAAATCTAATGAGTAAATGCATTGTGTCAAATATTAATTTTGTTTGAACTTTTTAACCAAGAGTAAGTAGCCTTTGGGGCAATGTTTAAAGTTGGATAGATGGAGCTCAGTTACTTTAATTAAAATTTTTTCAATTAACCTAAACACAGTTGATTTTGAATCCAGACAACACTAAAACTTCTTGATTAATAATTACTAAGTAAATAAATATTAAATAGAGAATGATTGATTTTCCCCCTAGAAACCTGAGGTTGAATACAATTACATTGTATATTTTCCTTCCAAGTCATTAGTCAATTAAGTAAACTCTTAGTTTATAAAAGTTCAGTATAAAAGTTACTTTGGAAGTAACTGATAAAAATGGAAAATTTTGTTTTGAAATTTTGCTAAACTAAATGAAATATTAATGAATATTATAAAATAGCTTCTTACATTTAAAAATAAGTTGACAGTTGTGGCATATGGCAGACACTTATTCCATGCTTTATATAATAAATAAAATCTAGGGAAAATGGAAAGCTCATTTTCCAAAGTATAAGCTATTTTGCCTTTGACTGTATTGGCAATGATTTTCATAATGATAATTGTTTTTAAAGTGAGAAGAATCATATAATTCATCCAAATTATACTTGTGAAATTCTATAATTTCCAATGACTTGAGCAAGATCATATAAATAATAAAGAGCATATTTTGGATTCTTCCCTTCTTTTGACCTCCTATGTTCTCCTGGAGATAAAGATAGGATTAAATCCCTCTGGCATTGCTAAGAAAAAAAAGAACCTTTTCTCCAGCTAAGTCCTTCCACTTTCCACATTCCTATATTCCTGCTTGAGGACATAGGGGTCTGCAGGCTCTAGTTCTATTGGTCTACAATGTTGGGGAGAAATGATTATTTTTTTCTTCCTGGAACAAGCCTGAGTGTCTACTTTCCTATATTCTGCCTGACTTCCCTTATTCTGTTCTCTGGTCCTGGCATGATGGAGGTAGATGCAAGGGAACAGTTCCTCTGGATCAGCTTGTCTCCCTTCCTTTCCTTTTCCTTTTCTGACCTTCCTATTGTGTTGAATGTCGGATGTGTTGGTTCCTGACTTCAGTTTCTTGTCCCTCCCAGAAACTGACTTCTTTGCATGGAAACATTAGCTGCCATCAGCCCCAGCTGGGGCTGTCTATCCCATAGGTCTCCTTGCCCCACTCACCTCATTTTCTGTAGATGTGCCAAGGTCAAACATATACCTACAGATATTTGATAAATAGTTATTGGTGGGAATGGGATTTTTTTGTTGCTATTGCTTTCTCTGAAAGAAAATTTATCACTACTTGACAATAGCATACTAGTGTTAGTGCACTGGAAACTTTGAGTGGGGAAGTGATTGAGATGATGACAGAAAGAACTGAGAGTGCTTTACCCCCAGTTTTGTAGCATTTTCTGAAAGCTTTTCAACTGTAGATTTTTTTCTTATAGTCTTATCGCTCAAATATAGTGTGATATTTGCTTCCTACTACAGAATTCATGACTCAACACTTGTTTATCCTGGAAATTAGCTTTCCTTTATCTAGGAATTCATTCCTCATTAGAACTGGTCTGCCATGATATCATAGTTGATCACTAATTATCATTAATACAAGAAAATGACAGTGTATTTTCAAGTCACAAGGCCAGAAGATGATGTAGCTTAGCCTACTGTCTAGATGTACTTTGGACACCTAGTCTAGTATTCTTTCCAATATATTATACTTTCTCTCTTATGTGTGGAAACAAATAAATATAATATAAACTGAGAACTTTAATCTTTAAAAGATACAGAATAAAGTAGCACGAATAAGATAGATTTTACAAGTTTTTACTCTCTCTTTTGCCTTGTCCAAAGGATAATTCTGATACTGTTTGATGTGTTTATTTTTTCTTTTTAAATTAAATTTTCTTTCTAGTAAATGTATTTGTTTTTAATACACATTAGCTTATGAAACACGTTGGAATACAAAAATCAGAGCAAAAAGAAAAAAACAGGAGAGATTAAAAGACAAAAAATAAAAAAAAGAAGTAAACATAGCATGTATTGATTTACATTCAGTGTTGTTGGTTCTTTTTCTAAATGCAGATGGCATTTTCTGTCCAAAGTCTCTTGGGATTGCCTTGGATCACTGAACCATTGAACAAATCTTAGTAGCTGATCATCACATATTCTTTCTATTATTGTGTACAATGTATTTCTGATTCTGCTTGCTTTGTTTAGCGTCAGTTCATTTAAATCTTTCCAAACTTTTCTAAACTCAGATTGTTCATCATTTTTATAGGACAATAATATTGCACTACCTTCATATACCACAACTTATTCAGCCATTTCCCAATTGATGGGTATCCTCCTTTTCCAATTCTTTGCTATCACAAAAATAGCTGCTACAAATATTTTTGCACATGAGTCCTTTTCCTTCTTTTATGATTTCTTTAGGATGCAGATTTAATAATGGCATTGTTGGGGGAAAAGGTGTGCACAGTTTTTATAGCCCTTTGGGCATAGTTCCAGATTGCTCTCCAGAATGGTTTGATCATTTCTAAATTCCATATACAATGCATTATGTCCCAGTTTTCTCACATCCCCTCCAATATTTATCAGTATCATTTCCTGTCATCTCAGTCAGCCTGAAAGATGTGAGGTGGTACCTCAGAGCTGTTTTAATTTGCATTTCTCTAATCAATAGTGAGTTAGAGCATTTCTTCATATGAATATACATGGCTTTAATTTCATCATCTGAAAATTGTCTGTTCACATTCTTTGACCATTTATTGATTGGAAAATGACTTGAATTCTTATAAATTTTAGCAATTTTTCTCAAATAGTGGGTTCTTATTCCAAAACTGGAATTTTGGTGTTTATCAAATAATACATTACTATAAGCCTTGATTGTTGTGTCATGTATATCTAATCTATTCAACTGGTCTACCACATTATTTATTAGCCAGTTCCAAATGGTTTTGATGACTGCTGCTTTATAATATAGTTTTAGATTTGCTACTGCTAGGCCATCATCCTTTGTATTTTTATTTTCATTCATTCCCTTGATATTCTTTACCATTTGTTCTTCTAGATTGTCATTTTTATTATATTAGCTTGGCCTAGGTATGAGCAATTGATATTTTTCCAATTATTTAGATCCCGAAGTATTTTATTTTGTCTATAGAATTTTAAATGGAATTTCTCTTTCTATCTTGCTGATGGAATTTTTCAGTAATAGGGAGAAATGGTGATGATTTGTATGGTTTTATTTTATATCCTGCAACTTTGCTAAAGATGTTAAATTTTTTCAGTAGGTTTTTGGATGATTTTCTAGGATCCTCTAAGTATATCATTATATCAACTGCAAGGAATGATAGTTTTATTTTCTCACTGCCTATTCTAATTCATTTAATTTGTTTTTCTTTCCTTATTGCTAAAGCCAACATTTTTAGTACAATGTTGAATGATCATGGTGATAATGGGCATCCTTGTTTCACCCCTGATCTTTTTGGAAATATGCCCAATTTTTCTCCATCACAGATAATTCTTGCTGTAGGTTTTAAATAGATATTGCTTATAATTTTAAGAAAAGTTTCCTTTATGTTCTCTAGTGTTTTTCATAGGATTAGGTGCTGTATTTGGTCCAAATTTTTTTTTGCATCTATTGAGATTATCATGATTTCTGTTGGTTTTGTTAATGATATGATCGATTATGATAATAGTTATTCGGATATTGAACCAACTTTGCATTCCTGTTATAAAGCTCACTTGGTCACAGTGTATTATCCTGCTGATAAGTTGCTGTAATCTTTTTGCTAATATTTTATTTAAAGTTTCTCATCAATATTCATTAGAGATATTGGTCTGTAATTTTTTTTTCTGTTTTAACTCTTCCTGGTTTAGGTATCAGTGCTATATTTGTGTCATAGAAGGAATTTGGCAGTACTCCTTCTTTACCTATTTTTCCAAATATTATACATAGTATTGGAATTAATTGTTCTTTAAATTTTTGGCAGAATTCACTTGTGATGAATCTGGAGACTTTTTTCTTAGGGATTTCATTAATGACTTGTTCAATTACTTTTTTCTAAAATGGACTATTTAAGTAATTTATTACTTAAGTAATAATTCTGAGATGGGGAACCAAGGCAGGAAGCACTAAGCTGAATGAAAAGCCAATGAATTCATGAAAAAGCTCTATATTCAGAAATAAATACCACCTGGCATCTTTGTTACCACTTAGTTCTGACCCACACAGATCCAGGATGGAGAGGAGTGGTCATAAGTACAGACCTTTTTTGTATACTGAGCAAGGAATAAGTTTCTCTGTTACATAAGCAAATAGTAGCTATATAGCTCTTGTCTTAAAGACAGTGTTAAATCAGTTTTGGTCTGCACCCAAGATGCAAGTCCACAGTGGAATAACTAAAGCAGAAATCCACATCAAAGGGTGCCAGCAGTTCAGCCACTGTGAATCTATAGAACCTTCTGGAGAATAAATACTGCCTGAATTTAGCAGCAGTCTAAGGAAACTCCTCAAAGAAAATAAGCCAACTGACCCACACCTTAGTGAGGAACTTGCAAATCTCAGACTTGGAGGGCAACAAATAGATCTTACCCTGTATCAAAAAAGTGTTGAGATCATTGAAAGCTTGTAGTCCTAACACACTATAAGGGGACAGAGGCTCACAACAGATCATCCTCCCCAGAAATTTGGAGTCCAAAATTAAAATAAAGTAAAAAGTTAAGTTGCAGCCTTGGAATTGAGCAAACAAAAAGTATATTACCAGTAAAAGATATTGGTAACAGGCTCAAAACATAGGGAAGAACATAATTCAGGAACATCTACAAGCAAAATGTAGGTTGTATACCATTTCAACAAGAATTCCTAAAACAACAAAAATTAGAAGTTGTTGCTTTTTGTTTTAACATAGTGAGTGGGGAAAAATGAAGTAGAAAAAAGCTTGAGGAAAAATGAGAAAAGCAAGAAAATCTTGAGAAAAAGATGTACAAAACATTTAGAATTGTTAAAAGCTAATAAAATAAAAGTAAAAATGAAGAAAATGTGAAATATCTTTTAGGAAACACAATTGACATGGAAAACAAATTAATTAAAGATGATTAGTAATCATTAGAAATGTGAAATTTATGACTTAAAAAAGAATTATATAATATATAATTTTTCAGGTAATCATAAAAAAGAAAACTACCCAGACATCTTAGAATTAGGTGGAAAAGTAAAAGTTAAA
The DNA here is from genome assembly GCF_902635505.1 of Sarcophilus harrisii. Lineage (NCBI taxonomy): Eukaryota > Metazoa > Chordata > Mammalia > Dasyuromorphia > Dasyuridae > Sarcophilus > Sarcophilus harrisii. The sequence goes on from NC_045427.1 coordinate 171,668,158, forward strand.
AGAATCCACCTTTCTTGAAGAGAATTCTGGGCAGATGACAGTGTGGATTGTTAAATTTCAAGATCTCCAGAACACCCCTCCCCACCAAATAAAAACACCAACAAATTTGCTTCTCAGAGTGAACGTACACTGTTGAAAAATCAAGAAGAACTGGGGCAGAACAGAAGTTCTTCTAGTACAACCCAAGAAGATCTGAAGAAAGACCCCAAGTTGGGGATTAAACAGTGTGAATTGTAAACACCTCTGGGCTAACTCCAAGGAAACAGCAAATGAGGACCCCTGGAGATAGATGGCTTTGGCTGGAGCCTCAAAAGGAACCAGAGAAACTTTAACTTTCACGATTGCATAAGGAATTGGTGGTCTGAGTTGAGGAAGACAGAGGAAACCTCAGGTCATCAGGAACACTGTGCTGCAGAAGTCCAGCTCTGCTGGTCCAGCTGTGCTGCAGAGAAAAACAACATTGTAAAGATAATCAATTTTGTAAAGATTAATTCTGATTCACACAATTCTCAAGGACTTATGAAGAAATGTACCTTTTATTTTCAGATAGAAAGCTGATGGACTCTACAAATTGAATCACCTTTTTTTCCCAGTAAAGTTAATATGGACATTTATGACTATTTATATTTGTAATGAATTTTGTCTGTGTGTATGTTCTTAATGGGTGAAAGACAGAAGATAAGAGTGTAATTTTGGTGGTGATAAAATTTTTATAATAAAATTAAAATAAAAAATAAAAAAAAAACAAAATTCTGACAGAGTACTTCACTGCTCTTGATTTAAGAACTTTGCAAGCATTCAGGAAAACAATTAGAAATTGTGTTAAGGATGTGCTTAAAAATATCCATATTCCTTGAGCAAGAAATCCAACTACTAGACATATACTCCAAGAAGGTTAAAAAAAAGGATAGAAAGTTTCATTTTAAGCAAAATATTCACACCAGCTTTTTAAGCAATTAACTGAAAATAATTTAGATGTTCATCAATTAGGCAAGAGTTTTAAAAAGATATAATAATTGAGAGTAATGAATTATTATTTTCTGTAAGAAATGATGACTATGATAAATTGAACCATGGGAATATTTTCTGTTGCAACTAAAATAATGCAAATGTAATTAAGCAGACCTAGGAAAACTAAGAAAAGACAAGTTCATCTATTCTTTGTAGGCCTGAGATAAAGCTATGCAGCACTGCATATACCATCAGGGAAGGTAGACTGTTGGTTAAAATGGCTAAATTTTGTTGCACTATTTAAAATAAAATTATTTATTAGAAAGTATGACTCTCTGGGAAGTGGTGGAAGGTAAAGTTGTTAAAAATTATCATTATCATCATCATCATCATCATCTTTATCTTCGCTAATAGTTATGTAGAACTTTAAGGTTTGCAAAGTACTTTCCAAATACCATGTCATTTGATGCTGTGTGTGATGCTCACAACAGTCCTGAAAGTTATCTTCCTGACTGTAAGTGCTTCATTCTATCCACATATAATAAAAAAATAATTTTCCCCATTTTTCAAGCAGTTTTCAAATATTTGTTTGTAAAACTTTGAGTTCCAGATTCTCTTCCTCACCCAATCTCCATTGACAGGGCACATATGAAGTAATGCAAAACATTTCCATACAACTCAAGTTGAAAAAACAAATATAGATTCCCCCTCTAAAATAATCCTTAAGAAAAATAAAGTTTTAGAAAATGTGTTTCAATCTGTATTCAGCAACAGTAAGTTCTTCCTCTGAGTATGGATAACATTTTATTTCTTAAGTTTTTCAGAGTAATTGTGAATTGTTGTATTGCTGAAAATAGCAAGGTCATTCATAGCAGATCATCCCACAACATTGCTATTATTTTGTGAATTTCATTTTGCAAGAGAACATGGAGGACTTTCTAGTTTTTTCTTAGAGCATCCTGCTCATAATTTTTAATAGAACAATAGTATTGTATTAATCATAATCACATGCCACAATTAATTCAGCCATTCCCCAATTGATGGGCATCAATTTCCAATTCTTTGTCCCAAAATTTTAAATTTTAAAAAAATAAATTGAAAAAGTTGAGTAGGAATATTTTACTTGATTAACTGAGAAAGGAAAAGGAGAAAATAATAATAATTATTATATTTATATAATACTTTAAATTTCCAAAATGTTTACAAATATTATTTAATTATTCTCATAACAAGTCTTGGGAGGCAGGTGCAGTTGTTAGTTTCATTTTAAAGAGGAGGACACAGAGATAGACAGATATTAAGAAATTTGTACAGGATCACATAGTAAAGTTTTGCGGCTGGTCTTCCTGACTCTAAATTTACTGCTTATGACTTAGCTGTCTACTGGAGAAACACAGAGAAATAAAATAGAACTAATAAGTTAAGTAAAACTCCCAAACTAGGGAAAGGTGTAGCAAATAGGTAGAAAGTGGGACTTGATGAAAAAGGGAATAAGATCAGTGAGCAAAGGGGAAATTTTTGCAATATTCTTCTCCAAATTAGAATCATTTTAGGAGAAAGCAAGAAAGTATAATTTCAAAGGAAATGACTAAAATTTAGGGTTCAAAGTTATATTTCTTTCCTCCTCAATTTAGTTAAATTGAACATATTTATTTATTAATCAAATGCATTGGACGGTATTTTGTGTTGGGGACTAAACAAAGTCAATTATCAATTTATCGTCAATCAGTAAGCATAAACAAACTGGCCTTAAAATAAACTAACAAAAGAAGAAATATACTGTATTTATGGAGGAAGAGGGCAAATGTTTAATATTGGGAGTAAATAGTTAAAAATGGAGAAAAATATATACCTGTCTTAGAACTTTAAATGTGAAGAGATAATATATGCCAATATAATTAAAGAGTAATTTTGAGTAAGAAAGCAATCTCTTGTTTATATACAAGCTAAAACAAAGAATTACATAGAATAAAAATAAAAGATGTTAGAAATTGATTCGCTGTCCCTCAGGAGAACAAAAGTTATTATATTAGAATAAGGAAAGATTCAACATATGAAAATATATAAACAGGAAAATGATGCCATGCTGATAAACAAACCAATATCTATATTTAAATTAATTTCTCCAAATTCCTTTAATTCTAAATTCATAAAGGAAAAAAAGTCACTTAACCCAAATGAACTAAAATGAAAATATTATAACAGAAGACAGAAAGGATACTTCAAAATTTCCTTTATCGATCATAATATTATAAAAATAGTGATCAATTCAGGGAAAGCAAACTAAAGATACAAGTCCAATTTTCAACTCTTATAAAGCCAATTTTATTGATAAAATTCTTCAACTAAATGATTAAAGTTTCTGATGGTAGGTTTTCAGACTTTAGTAAAAACATAGATGATCATTTATTTATTTGTTTGTTTGTTTGATTTTTTACTATAGAATGTGGATTTTCCTGTACACATTCAATACTGTGATACCATCAGAAAGCCAAGTCAGCTCCAGGTTAAAGGAGAAAATTCCACTGGTACAGAAATAGCTAAAATCAGTCTTTCATTGCATAGTAAGGAGAAGAATGATTTTTGTCTTTAGAAAATTGTATTAATGCATGGCTAGTTAAGGCCAATCAAATCTCAAATTAGGAAAAGTATCAAAATCATAAATAATAGATTTCTTGAGTTGGAAAAAGGATAAATATTATTTAGTCAAGCACTCTACAAATTCAAAAATTTCCTATACAATATCACCTACATATATCCATACATTTTATATATATATGCTTCCAGGATTCTTTCTGCATACATAAAGTTAAGTGTACTTTATTGCACTTTGTAAAAATCTACTTATCCATAATAAATATTTTTTCTTCAACAGAATATGTACTAATGGGTATTAACTCATCAATATATACTAACACATATGTATGTAATAAATACCATCAAACTGTATCTTAAAAATAATATGTGCTAGTGCATATTGTTCCATTAGGAAACTCTATTTGGAAGTTTATGTTTATCTGCTTATATAGTTTTACTAAGAATAGATGAAGGTTTGCAATGTTCATACTAGTGCTTGCTATCTATTCTACAAAAGCAAAACAAGCATTTAATGACAGTTCATCATAAAAATAATTGCATATAGATCATCCGCTAATAACTCAGGTTTCTTAAAACCATGTGATGCTAATTATAATTAGTATGTTCAACAAGAGAGGGGAAAAAAAAAACAGATCCAAGAAGATATTTAACCATGAATCGAGGTTGATTGCTTTGATCCTGTTAATGCTATGACTACTTCATAAATCTCCTAATAGCATCATAACTCTTGCAATATTATGAAATATTACTTAAAGCACAGTTTCATTTCTCTGATCACCATTTCAGTTATAAGCAATCAAAACACGGACATTCCAGAAATGTGACTTCCTTTCTAATTCATGATCTACTTTCCCCAAAAAAGCATGAAAATTAATCTTCCCTTCCTTTTGGGGAGCCCCCAAATTGATTGGCTCCTTGGTCATCAGTCACCAACATTACACACTTACCAAGGAATCCAAGGGGATATGGCATGCTGTTCTTCATCTTTATGTGACAATGTCTGCATAAACACAATCAATTCCTTTTCTGAGCTTGTTTTAAGAATATTGAATGATAGGTATTAGGGTAAGCATTAGGGTTTATGTAAACTTTATCCTACCTGAGAAAAACTTAACATGGTGCTGTCCCAGAGGTTTAAAATATAGCTTGCCTACTTCTCTTGGGATCCCTAACTTCCTTCATGATTCTGCTTGGGTGCCTGATTTTATATGAGACTTTTCTTGAACCCATTGCCTCCACATAACACACACACACACACACACACACACACAGAGAGAGAGAGAGAGAGAGAGAGAGAGAGAGAGAGAGACATAGAGAGATACAACACATATAAAAATAAGTCAATATGAAATATGTACAAAATCCAAATTAGAGAAGAAAAACACCAAAATGTGTGTGTGTGTGTGTGTGTGTGTGTGTGTGTGTGCTTTGTTTCTTTTTTGGTAAAGGGAGAGGATCTAGAATTCTCCTTTTGTTGCTACTGAGCTGTGCAGAAAATACTCCCTCCATCCATTAAGATCAACAACTTTTCTACAACTTGCTGAATTATAGAATTGTCTGGGTGGTATTGAGAGTTTAAAACACTTCCTCATCTTCACAAAGCTCCTAGATTTAAGAGACACCATTTGAACTCAGGTTTTCTTGACTCCAAGACTAACTCCTCCAAGTCCTTTCTAAATATGATGCTTCCTTCACATACATGCCTTTTCATAGAAGAGCAGCTACATTAATGTTTGCTGACTTTAATTGAATTTGTGATATACATATATTCGTTGAATCACACTATTTATTGCAGCATTCAATAACCAGTAGATATGACTTTAGATGCAATTAAGTGGGAAATTTAACAGTTCTACAATTGCTTGAAATAACTCATTTTAAAACCCATTTGAAGTCTTCAGTGTTTTCCCATGCCCAAACTCACTCCCTAAATGATAAAAATATTAATACATTAGGGATTTTGAATCTATCTAGGTTGAGAATGGGAGCATTAATATTTTATTTTAAAGACAAAGCTTAAATTGGCATTAATTTCACTAGGATGTCAGTATATGTTTTTGAGCATGCATTTGTTTAGCTAACGGATTTGAAATTAGATTAATACAAATGCATCAGCAGGAGATTTTGAAGCAAAGGGAATGACAGATATCTTTTACTTTGAAGTTGGGACTCTGATTTACATGATGTCTTCTGAATATTATTAAAAAGTAAAACACATTTACTTTTATGCTCTGTTTATGCTTTATATAGATAATGTCTTTGCTTGCTATTTAGTCAGGAAAGGAACAATGGCCATGAATCTAATAAATCTGCTTCTATGAATGCTCAATATTTATGACATAGTATTTTTGTAAGCATATATAATATTATATATTATTTTCCATTGTGATCCTTTCATTTTTCTCTTGCTTATAACTTTTGGGGAAATTATGCATTTAGTCTAAAACTAAAGTTAGAAAACTCTATCATTGAGCTAGATCCATTCATCTTTAAAAGCAATTTAAGCATAGTAAGGCTTGCATAATTCAGAAACAACAGAAAAGCTGAAAATTTCAACTCTTCAAAGTATGTCTTTTAGACAATCTTTATTTATTACTACAATTGTGCTTTATTCAGAGCCACAATCATACCACATTATTCATGGTGCCACTGTGTCACAAATTGTTCTTCTCCATTTTAATATTGGTGGTATTTCCTTTCTGTACTTTTCTTTTACAGGTTGGAATCATCATAGGAGAAAGCATGGTAATAATCATAAGAAAATAACTAAAATTCATGTCTTATGGTCCCATTTTCCCACTTCTTAATTTAGCTAAATAGAATATTTATTGTCTATTCATATGTATTGAATTGTGCTTTGTATCAGGGACTAAAATAGGAAATTAATAATCTATGATCAATTAGTAAGCAACCACTATATTCCAGATATTATGAGAAATACTATGGAAACCAAACCAAAATAAAACAAATTCCTTCCTCCCCCTCAAAATAACATGTTTATTGACTTCAAGAATTTGATATTAAAAGAAGTCTATTTTCTAGTGTGGTATGGGTAAGATAACAAAGCAAACAAGTAGCTATTATAGAAATTATGGTATTTTAAGTGCATTAGAGAAATCCAAAAAATATTATGAGAGATTTAAGAAGGTTATATTATTTCTCTTTTTATCCAATAATTCAGACTTGCCAGTTGTGTATATTTAAGCCTGATTTTTTTTTCTCTCTCCATCTTCTTTTTAGTAGTACAAAGCATTGTATAGAGGAATGGCCTTTGAGTAAGAAGACCTGAGTTTGAGTTCCATCATTGACACTTTATTGGAAACTAAAATCTGAATTTACAAAATTAGAGATTATAATCCAATATTCTAGTTTTCAGAGGAGGACATTGAATCCTAAGTAGGGAAAGTTATTTTCCTATTAATGTCAAACAGGTAATAAATAGTTGATCTACAATTCAAATTCAGCTCCTCTGATTCTAATATGATGCTGTATACATTGAAAAATTAATTGTATGATCTTTCATGGAGTGACTAGATTCAGTGAACCTCAGTTTCTTCATCTACTGTATGGCAGTAATAATGCTTAATATGATTACAGTGAGAAAAGTACTTTATAAATTTATGAATGCTATATGTTATTTTTCTTATAAGAGTACTAGTTCATAATAAGCAATTAAAATATGTTTAACCTGCTAACATAGTTTACATAGTCATTTTAGGCTTCTAAATGATATAACAAATATAACACTAGTTTCAGAGATGGGAAGACCTGAATTCAGATGTAGCCTGAAAAATTTACTAGTTTTGTGACATTGGTTAATTTACTTATCCTCTATAAATCTTAGTTGTCTCAACTCTGAAATCAAGACAATAATAGTATCTCCTGGGGTTATAGTAAAGCTCATATAAGATAATATTTGTAAAGATCTAGAACAGTATCTGGCACAGAATAGGTGCTTAATAAATGCTTATTTTCTGCCTTCTTTCCTTGGTATGTTAGGTAAAGGATGAACAAGGGAAGAAAAAAAGGAAAAAAACTCTAATAATTTATTGATAGTTATTATTGAGGAGAGTTTGACATACTTGTTCTATTATTATTATTATTATTGTCTCATTCTTATCTTTTTCAGTTATTATTAGTACTGTTATCTACATGTCATATTAATGAACATTTTTAATTTTTACCATTAACTCAAGCAATAAAAGATCACTTTTTGAAAAAAAATCTTGAAAAGGTCTTGAAATCAATGAGAATTGAAGAGATCTTATAAAAGCATAAGTAAATAATAAATTCCAACTACTGGCAAAAAAAAATAGACATTGAATTTTGTCTTTAGTATGATTTTTTTTTAATCCTTTCTTTAAACCAACATTTGATTTGGTTTGATTCAAATTCCCTGAGCAATTGGATTGCTTTTCATATAAATGTACTTGTATATATCTGTCAAAGAAAATTAATTTTGTTTTACTTTTATGAGCATTTTACTATGTATTTCATTTAGCATGAGTTGCGGAGAGAAGAGACCTAATAAGCACAGTAAGTACAAAGAGGGAGAGAAGAAGCAATCAGACCAAACAGAAGAGCATGATAATAACAAAGGGAATAAAGATTTTTAAAATAATTGCTTTCCCCTTGATTTCCAAGGGAATGTCTCTTTGCATTAAGAAAATAACAACTCCATGCTTCATTTTACCAAAGAGGAAACCAACTCTCAAAAAGAGTAATAACTTGGTCAAGATCAAACAAGTAGTGAGGTGATAAAAGTAGGATCTGACCATAAACTCTCTGATAAAAAATTCAAGGTTTTTCCAGCAAACATGACAAACTATGATTTTCAACAAGTCACAATCTTTCTGAATCCCTATTTTCTCTTCTGTTAAATGAATAACAGAATAAATAAAGATAATATTACTAACATATAAGTATTGTGTGTGTAATGGTAACTAATGAAACATTTTGAGTAATAATAATTTATTTGCTACTAAAGTAGTATTATGTAAATGATTTGGAAACTTAAAAAATATCAATATCACTCATATAAATGAAGAAACAAATTTATATAATTGAAGTGGCTTACCACTGGGTCATATAAGCTATCCAATCAAAGGATAGAACTTAGTAGTCCCTCTGCTATCCAATGTTTTCTTTTAAAAAAAATAATCAAACCAAGACTACAGAAAGGGAAACAACAAAATAATTTTCAGTTTTATTATATACTTTAATTCAATTCAGAATTTATTGCATATATTTTCCATACAGGGATCTACATATATGTCTATCAATATTAAGATAAAATTACAATAATTCTTGACCTCAAAAAGCTTATATTCTACTAAAATGCTATGATATATACACATGTTTACACATAAAACAAGATAGACTGTTATGGGGGTAAAGAAGAAATTCATACAAGATTATTTGAAGAAATTTAAAAATGAAGAAATCACATGTATCAGAGGGCATTGAAAAATATTTCAAGGAGGTTGTGCCATGTATACTGGTCCTTGGAAGAACTATGCTGTAAAGAACACTGAACTGGGTGTCAGGAGATCTAGGTTTGATTTGCCATTCTGATTTTTATTAATTGTTTGGCCTTGGCAAAGTTCCAAGACTTAGTTTCTTCATCTGTAAAATATGGATTGTCATTCCTGTCCTTAGCTCATAGGGAAAGTATGTTGAAAAATGTCTTATAAATTTTGTCATGCCATAAAAAATTAAATTAAAGCATGTATTATCAACAAGAAACAGTGCACAAAGAATAGGTAATCCACAGCCAAGACAACCTGGGTTTAAGTCATATCCCTTATTATTACATTATATGGGACTTTAGGCAAGTCAGTAAACTTTCAGATTCCCTAGACAACTCACTGAGACTATATGATGAAGAGCATTTAAATTTACATTACTAGAAAATTTCCTGATTTAGATTTCTTACACTAGTGACCTATATTACAGGTTCTTAGATGAGGAAAAGTACCAGACAAATGTATAGTATCATTTTCAATAATCATTTCAGTGGGTACAGGAAGCATATTAGATGTGGGGCTTTTGTCTTGAAAGCTCAGAAAAGAGAAAAAATAATTTTTTTTTTTTATAACTGGGGAGGTAAATAGTCCAAGTGCACTCTGCCCCAGTAAAACTGTCTGAAGTATTTTGCAAAGTACATTGATAGTTTCTTCATAAAATCTTACTCTGAAATTTCATAATCACATATAAGTGACACTGGTTTTTTTATTACTATTATTGCTTTTTTATTGATAGAACATATTCATGGGTAATTTTTGCAACATTGTCCCTTGCACTCACTTCTGTTCCAACTTTTCCCTTCCTTCCCTCCACCCCCTCCCCTAGATGGCAGGTAGTCTCATACATATTAAACATGTTAAAGTATATCTTAGATACAGTATATGTGTGCAGATCCATACAGTTATCTTGTTGCACAAGAAAAAATGGATTCAGAAGATAAAAATAACCTGGGAATAAAAAACAAAAAGTGCAGGTAGTTCACATTCATTTCCCAGTGTTCCTTCTCTGGGTGTAGCTGATTCTGTCCATCATTGATTAATTGGAACTGAATTGGATTTTCTCTTTGTCAAAGATAACTGCTTCCATCAAAATATATCCTCATACAGTATTGTTGTTGAAGTGTATAATGATCTCCTGGTTCTGCTCATTTCATTTAGCATCAGTTCATGTAAGTCTCTCCAAGCCTCTGTGTATTCATCCTTCTGGTCATTTCTTACAGAACAATAATATTCTATAACATTCATATACCACAATTTATCCAAACATTCTCCAATTGATGGACATCCATTCAATTTCCAGTTTCTAGTCACTACAAACAGGGCTGCCACAAACATTTTGGCACATACAGGTCCCTTTCCCTTTTTTAATATCTCTTTGGGATATAAGCCCAGTAGTAACACTGATGGATCAAAGGGTGACCCTGATCTGATTTCTTAAAGTTTATATCCCAAGTTCTTTTAGACTCCTGCTACTTTACTGAGTGACTAACCCAGACTGAGGGCCTACTACTCACTTCCCTACTTCATTTTATTCCCCTAAAATCTGATTTAGCTTTTCTATTGAGGAAGAAAGCTTGATTCCCCAACTTCCCCACAATGGTTTTTTTCTACAATACTGAGAAGTAGTTTATATTCAACTCTACTCTCCCTTCTACTCCCTTCAAATTATTGCTCCAAAACTGTCTAACCTTTCTATTTTGTTCTCTGGAACCCATGCACGATAATTACATTCTTTAACCTTAAACCTCTTTATTTCTCACTTCCATCTTTTGACACCCACTAAGACCTGGTTCTCTCCTGGTAACAGTGCTTCCCTGTACATTCTTTCCAGATTTGGTTACACTTTCTCTCACACTCTACAGATCTGTTATGGTAAGGAAAGAAAAATAGTCCTTATTTTACATTTCAAACTCTTTTTCTAAAAGTATCATCCAATAGATTTTCCTTCTTTGATTTTCATGGCATCAAAAATTTCAATTTATTTCCTGATAGCTATTATGTGTCAATATTCAGGGCACTCATTCTTTTTTCAATGTATTCAGCACTTAGCTCATAGTCTTTCTTCACCAACTACCTAATTTTATGCTAAAGTTCTTTAGAATGATGCTCTCTAAAATAAGGCAATTTCTCAGGCCCTTGAATTATTCAATTCTCATGATCTACTCCACTCCACTTCAATCACATACACTAATAGTCATAGATTTAATGTTACCATTATACACATGCATTCTCATTCAATATGTACATCTGAAATGTCTTTATCTAATTATAATCTTTTATTACCCAAATTTCCCCTTTGCTATGCCTAAAGTTGTGACTTTATTCTTTGTCTTTACCATTATACACTTTCACTTCCCCCCTCAGGTCTTTTCCAGGACATCATCTTTCCTTTGGCTATGTTCTTCTATTTCCTCTACCTTGAACTTTTGGTCTATTACATCATTTATTCTTAAACTTTTTGTCCCCTTGTCCTATAACTGATGATGTTTTGACAAAATGAATCCCTGGATTACTCTTACATCTGTTTTCTTTCCTCATATAAATGTACTATTTAACATAGAGGAAAGAATCACAAACATTGGCCTGCTACTAGCCCCTACTTACAAACATTCCTGTATTTCTGCTAGTCTTTAAAAAATCTGATACAACAACCATTTCCATTAGTGATATTCATATATTCTCCTTTTGTGACAAAATTCCTTAAGAAAGCTGTTTAAACTAGAGACCTCCTATTGCCTAGCTTGTGCTAACTTTTTAATTCACAAAAATCTGAATTTGATCTCATCATTTAGCTGAAGCAGCTCTCTTTCAAAGTTTGAAATGATCTTTTAATTTCAAAGTCTAATAGCTTTTTCTCAATCTTCATCCTTCTTGATCTATAGTCTTTAATATTCTTGAGGACCTCTTTCTTGTAGGTATTCATTTCTTTCTTGATTTAGTTCCTACCTATCTCTCTGTTCTTCTTCAATCCCATAAGATTGTAAGATCAATAATTGGAGATGTTTTTCCATACTCTATTTGGAATCTCTTCTCTTTTTACTCTATTCTATTTTATGTGATGATCATAGCTTTTCCAATTGGTTAAATTATAATTCCAAATTAAGTTCATTCTTCTATATTTACATTCAGCAAAAGTCTCTCCTAAACATCATTACTGCTTCCTGCCAGCCTTATGGACAGCCATAAAGTGAATGTCCTTTAGGTACCTCTAACTTAATATGTTCAAAAAAGAACTCATTACATCCTGCTGAAAACATTTCATTTTTTAAAAGTTTCTCATTATTGCCAAGAGCCCAACTCTACTCTTTGTCATGTAGGATTTTAATTTTGTCTCCTTGGTATCAATTATTCACTCTTATCTCACAATCTAAACTTTTATTAAATCTTTTCATTTCTAAATTCACAACATCTTTAATGTCTATTTCTTTTTTATATTCATATAAATAATCTTGATGCTGTTAGAGCCTTTCATTACCTCTTTCTTAGCTTTCTCATTGTTGCCTTTTCCTCATATCTTCCTTCAACAATTTTTACTCAACAAATAAAATAGTTTCCCTCAATGTTGAAGATGTCATCTCTCAATTCAATAAAATCCATTATCTCACTACTAAATATGAATTCAAATGTGTAATCTATTTTCTTTTAAAAGTCCTGCCTTTCTTGCTTTATTTTTTCCTTCTCTTCACACATTCCATGATTTAGCTATTCTGGGTAATTTGCTACTTCTTCTGTAGCATACTCAATCTCTTACTCTGTGCTTTTGCATTGGTTCCCTGTAATGACTGGAATAATCATTCCCTCATTTCTGACAGATATTCCCTTTGTGATGCACTTTAAATCTCACAATCTAGAGGACACTTTTTCTAGTTTGTCTTGTGGCTACTTCCTTCTATTCCTATATTATTTTTTTATCATTACTATTTAAAGCTTCTTTATACCATTTGTTTTCTGTACCACAGGAATGTAAGTGCTGATAGGTTCTAATTAATTTGAAAATCTAAGAAACTCTTTTTGATTTTATTGCTAGTATAGTGATTGGAACATAATAAGTGCTTAATAAGTGTTTACAGATTTTCATACTGACTGATGGTCTGATCAGATTTGCCCGTATACTGGAAATGTTTCAAGGACAGTTTTGACAACAGACTCAGAGCTCTTTTCAGTATTTTGGTTATATCTTTTGTTCTCTTTTTTGCTTTGTTCCATGTATTATTTTCCATGTATCTCCTGACTTATAACTTAAGCAACCATTTATGGACCCAGGCTCAAAATTCATTGATCAGGAAGATTTAATCTGATTTAAATCTTTTTGAGCAGCTTGGTGCCCTTCTGCTCCCAATGGCTCATTGTATAGGTACTAGATGAATGATATTTTAGCATTAATGCAGCTCAGAACTCCTAAATTTAAATAATCTACTAATCTCAGTTTCCTGCCAAAGGCCATCACAGAGATCAGGACTCTTTTTAAAGACAAATGTGGTGAAATTGGAGAAGCTCTTCATCAAGAGGCAGCTACAAGATAATGAAATATTGGAATGTGGCAAGCCATGCAACAATATAAAAAAAAATCTCAACACACTCACCCTTCTGCTTCTGCATTATAATGTCAAAACTGGTGGTAAAATAAGTAGAAGGTATAGTGAATTCCATAGTTTTTAGAATGACTATTAACTAGAATATGCCCTCCTATCCAATAGGCAACTGCAACATCAAAGTATACATACTATTGGAGTAAATGCATTGTATAAAATGAGATAATAGTTATGAAGTGCTTTGAAAATGTTAAAGTACTATATGAGTGCTAGTTATTTTTATAATTATTATTTATTAGCAACCTTTGTTTCTATGGTTTAAATGAAACAAGAATACAAAAGAATAATGACAATAAATTGAAGGACAGATCTTAAAGTTATTCTTAGTGGATATAAATAATGGATTTGATTTAATTGCAAATAAAAAGATAAATATAATTTAATGGAATATTTTATCATATTTTATTTTCATATTTGTGAAAAGCCATTGCAAAAAAAAACCCAACATTAAAATAATTATCCTTTATTCATTAATATCTTGAAGAAGCAGAAAAATTCTAAGGAAAACTTTGCAATATCTTCAAACTTAAAATAATACATACACTTCAGTGCAAAAGTGAGAATAGATAAGTACAGCAAAAATATGTTAGAAGATGTACATCACTAATAAATAATGAGTGGGGACAATGATTCGTAAAATACACAGATGTCTGATACCTTCATTGTATAAAAAAAGAGATGAATTGTAATTAGTGGGGGCAGAGCCAATTTGGCAGAGAGAACACACATTTCTTTCTAACCTTCTCCTATAATCCTCAGACTAATTAGCAAATCCAACCTCTAAATTAGTTCTGGACCACAGAACCCACAAATATTTGGAGTGCAACAAATGACCAGCAGAAGATAATTTTGAAGATCCTCAGAAAAGGTCTGTTTCAATCAAGCACAGAGGGAAACAAGCCAAGCACTGAGCACACACACCAGTGCAGACAGTGCAGAGTCCTGGGGAGGTACAGACTCTGTGAGGTAGAGAATCTATGGGGAGGAATCTACAACAGTGTTGGTGACTCTGCTTTGGTTGCAAATCAGTAGATAAGTAGAGAAGTTATAAAACAAACATACAACACAAACACAAAAGGTAAATAATGAACTCCCAAACACCAGAGTTTCACAGGAACTGGCCCCACCCAGGACTGTAGTGAATCAGCATTAATTCAGCATAGCTGCTGCTACTTGTACAGAAAGCTCTAGCTGTAGAGGAAGCTTGGAAAACATTCCCTGCCCTAAAAGCAGACCTTAACTTTTTTTTTTAATGAGTAAAAAAGGAAAGAGAACTCTGACCACAGACACATTTTATGTTGAAAGAGAAGAACAGATTTTATACACTGAGGAGACTAAAAGCAGATAATCTCCAGATGAAGCTCCAAAACCTCCCCCTCACACAAAGCTCTCCTAGAAGAAATTAAGAAAGATTTTAAAAGAGCACTAAAAGAAAAATGGGGGAAGGAAATGAAAACTTTGCAAGAGGGTTTGGAAAAGTTATATAACTCATTAAAAGATAGATTTGATTAAATGGAAAAAGAAAATAATTCCCAGAAAAACAGAATTTATGAAATAGAAAAAGAAAAACACTCCTTAAAAAAACAGAATTTGTGAAATGGAAAAAAAAATAATTCCTTAAAAACAGAATTTTTCTGTTTTTAAACAGAAAATGGAAATTTCAGAGAATGGAAAAAAAATTCATAGAACAAAACAACTCATTTAAAAATTCAATTGGAGTAATACAAAATGAAGTAAAAAAAAGTAAATGAAGAAAATAATTTACTAAAATTCAGAACTGAACAAATGGAAATGAATGACTCAATAAGAGAAAAAAAATCAATCAAGCAAAACCAAAAAAAAAAAAAAGAAAAAAATGTAAAATACCTAATTGGGAAAACAACTGACCTGGAAAATATATCTAGGAAAGAGAGTCTAAAAGTTATTGGACTCCTTGAAAACAATGATTGAAAAAAAAAAGCCTAGACACTATTTTTCAGGAAATCATCAAAGACAACTGCCTGAATGTCATAGAACCAGAAGGTAAAATGAGGGAAATTACATCTCAGGAAGAGACAAAGAAATCCTATTATAATTTAGGGAAAGAAGGGAGGGTGATGAACATTGTGTAAATCTTACTCTCATAAGTCAAAGAAAGAATATTAGACATATTTTGTTTCACTGAAAAACTTCTCTCACCATATAGAAAAGTGGGAGGGGAAAGGGGAAAAGGGAAGGAGTAGGCTAAATAGAAGGGAAAACAGAAATAGCAGGGGAAAGGTATAAGAAAGGGGGAGGGTCTCTGTAAAGGGGAAAGACTGCTTGAGGCAAGTAGTGCTCATAAGTAAAATACTTAGGAGGCGAGAAAGGGGAAAGAGAAAGAGAAAAGTATAATTTGGCGCTAATAAGATGGCTGGAAATACAGAATTAGTTAGAATTTTAACCATAAATGTGAATGGGGTGAATTCCCCTATAAAGCATAAGTGGATAGGAGACTGGATTAAAAGCCAGAATCCTACAATATGTTGTTTACAAGAAACACATTTAAAGTGCAGAGTGATACATAGAGAATAAAGGTAAAAGGCTGGAGCAGAATCTATTATGCTTCTGATAATGTAAAAAAAGCAGAGGTAATGATCCTGACCTCAGAAAAAACAAAAACAAAAAGTGTTCTACTTAAAAGAGATAAGGAAGGAAACTATATCTTGCTAAAGGGCACCATAGATAATGAAGCAATATTAATATTAAACATATACATCAAGTGGTATAACATCTAAATTTTTAAAGGAGAAGTTAAGAGAGTTGCAAGAAGAAATAAAGAGAAAAATTATAATAGTGGGAGATCTCAATTTTGCTTTCTCAGAACTAGATAAATCAACCCACAAAATAAAAGAAAGAAGTTAAAGAGATAGAGTACTAGAAAAGTTAGGTATGATTTATCTTTGGTGAAAATTGAATGGAGACAGAAAGGAATATACTTTTTTCTTGAAAGTTCATGGAACCTATGCAAAAATTGACCATACATTAGGTCGTAAAGACCTCAAAATCAAATGAAGAAAAGCAGAAATAGTAACTGCATTTTTTCAGATCATGAAATAATAAAAAAATTCATTCAATAAAAGGTCAGGGGAAAATAAATTAAAAAATAATTGGAAACTAAATAATCTCATCCTAAAGAATGAATGGGTGAAACAGGAAACCATAGACACAATCAATAATTTCATCCAAAAAATTGACAATAATGAGATAACATACAAAAATTTGTGGGATGCACTCAAAGCAGTAATAAAGGGAAATTTCATATCTCTCTCTAGCTGCTTACTAGCATAACATAGAGAAAGAGAACATCCACGAATTCATCTTACAACTAAAAAAGTTAGAAAAAGTACAAATTAGAAACCCACAATCAAATACCAAACTTGAAGTTTTAAAAATGAAAGGAGAGATCAATAAAATTGAAAGTAAAAAAAAAAAAAACTATTGAATTAATAAATAAAGGTATGAGTTGGTTTTATGAAAAAACCATCAAAGTAGATAAACCTCTAGTTAATTTGATTAAAAAAGGGAAAGAGGAAAATCAAATTTTTAGTCTTAAAATGAAAAGGGAGAAGTTTCCATCAATGAAAAAGAAATTACAGGAATAATTAAGAGTTACTTTGCCCAAATTTATGCAAATAAATTTGGCAACTTAAGTGAAATTCAGGGATATCTAAAAATATAAATTGTTCAGATTAACAGAAGAGGAAATAAATTACTTAAATAGTTCCATTTTAGAAAAAAGAAATAGAACAACCTATTAATCAATTACCTAAGAAAAAATTCACAGGACCAGATAGATTTACATGAGAATTCTACAAACCATTTAAGGAACAATTAACTCCAATACTATATAAAGTATTTGAAAAAATAGGGAATGAAGGACTCCTACCAAATTTCTTTTATGACACAGACATGGTACTGATACCTAAAGCAGGTAGGAAGAAAACAAAGAAAGAATATTATAGATCAATATCTCTAATGAATACTGATGCAAAAACCTTAAATAAAATATTAGCAAAGAGATTACAGAAAATCATGCCCAGGATAATACACTATGACCAAGTAGGATTTATACCAGAAATGAAGGGCTGGTTCAATATTAGGAAAATTATTGGCATAATTGACTATATCAGTAACCAAAATTAACAAAAATCAGGATATTATCTCAATAGATGCAGAAAAAGTATTTGATAAAATCCAACACCCATTCCTACTAAAAACACTAGAGAGTATAGGAATAAATGGACTTTTCCTTAAAATAGTCAGTAGCGTCTATTTAAAAGCATCAGTAAGCATCATATGTAATAGGTATAAACTGGAACCTTTCCTAATAAGATCAGGGATGAAATAAGTTTACACACTACCACCATTACTATTTAATATTATATTAGAAATGCTAGCTTTGGCAATAATAGAAGAAAAAGAGATTAAAGGAATTAGAGTAGGTAATGAAGAAAGCAAATTATCACTTTATATAATGGTATACTTAGAGAACTCTAGAGAAAGAACTAAAACACTGTTCGAAGTAATCCACAACTTCAGGAAAGTTGTAGGATACAAAATAAATTCACATAAATTGTCAGCATTTTTATACATCACTAACAAAATCCAATAGCAAAAGATACAAAGAGAAATTCCATTTAAAATAACTGTAGATAGGATAAAATAGATAAAATAATAAATTAAAAGAATATATGATAGTTTACCTCTCCGATCTGTGGAGGCAGAAAGAATTCACCACCAAAAAAGAACTAGAGATCATTATTGATCACAAAATAGATAATTTTGATTATATAAAGTTAAAAAGTTTTTGAACAAATAAAACTAATTCAGACAAGATTAGAAGGGAAGCAGCAAACTGGGAAAACATTTTTACATTCAAAGGTTTTGATAAAGACCTCATTTCCAAAATATATAAAGAATTGACTCAAAGTTATAATAGTTCAAGCCATTCTCCAATTGATAAATGGTCAAAGGATATAAAAAGACAATTTTTAGATGAAGAAATTGAAACTATTTGTAGTCATTTGAAAAGGTGCTCCAAATCACTTTTGATCAGAGAAATGGAAATTAAGACAACTCTATGATATCATTACACACCTGTCAGTTTGGCTAAGACAACAGGAAACAATAATGGCCAAGGTTGGAGGGATGTGGGAAAACTGGGACACTGATACACTGTTGGTTTAATTGTGAATGGATCCAACCATTCTGGAGAGCAATTTTAAATTATGCTTAAAAAATTATCAAACTATGCATACCCTTTGATCCAGTAGTGTTTCTGCTGGGATTATGTCACAAAGAGATCTTAAAGAAGGGAAAGGGATCCTGTATGTGCAAAAATGTTTGTGGCAGCCCTTTTTGTAGGGGCAAAAAACTGGAAACTTGAGTGGATGTCCATCAATTGGAGAATGGCTGAATAAATTATGGTTGAAGAATGTTATGGAATATTATTGTTCTGTAAGAAAAGATCAGCAGGATGATTTCAGAGAGGCCTGGAGAGATTTACATGAACTGATACTAAGTGAAATGAGCAGAACCAGGCTATCGCCAATAATGAGATAATTCAAACCAGTCCCAAGTGTTCAGTGATGAAGAAAGCCATCTACATCTAGATTGAGAATTGTGGGAACTCACTCTCTCTGTTGTTGTTTGCTTGCATTTTGTTTTCTTTCTTAATTTTTTTTCCTTCTTGATCTGATTTTTCTTGTGCAACAAGATAACTATAAATATGCATACATATATTGGATTTAACATATATTTTAACATATTTAACATGTAATGGACTACCTGCCATCTAGGGTGGGGAGAAGGAGGGGAAAATTTGGAAAAAAAGGTTTTGCAAGGGTCAGTATTGAAAAATTACCCATGCATTTTTTGTAAATAAAAAGCTTTAATAAAAAATAAAAAAGAGTAGATGCTAAACATATTGAGCACTAATTATCACAAAAATTGAATTAAATATATTTTAACAGATAGGAACAAACTATTTTTTTTCTGAGAAGCACTAATAAATTATACCACTGTTTATAATCAAGAGTTATTAGAGGAAAGATTAAAATTATTAGAAAACAAGAAGAAAGATTAAAATTATATTTATGCAATAAAATACCTAAACCTGATTAATATGAATATTATTGATGATGAAATATGAGATAGAAAGGAAATGCATAGATACTGAATGAATTAATTAAATATACCATTTAATTAGTGTAAATCAATTGTTATAATGAGAAGACAAAATAAATTCCAGAGAAGTACTTTGGTTGGCAAACATTTGTATTGTATCAAAAGAAAAGATATGACAGCCTAGGGCAATACCACTTCAAAATTCTGAATCCTTATAAAATCTTATAAAGGATTATGGATATAATGCATTATCAAAAAATATAATCAATTTAAAGAAATATTTGCTAAACTTTCATCCTAATAGTATGTCAAAACAAATTTGGGAGGGCAACAAACAAATTTTCATGTGAATCTTACAAGGAAATTAACTTAACTTTTCTGGTTGTTTGATTTCTCACTGATTTTAGAACAGAGGATTGTAATGTCTCTTCTAGATATATCACTAATGATCCTATAATGGGTTTATTTGAGGAAAATATTTGAAGTCTGAATGGGATACAGGAGTCAGTCGGAAATGCAGTATTAGTACTCTGGATTGAATGGTGCTGATTTAATTCTGCTTCTATACAATTTTTGCTTGATATCTATACATACATACATATGTCCACATATATATATATATATATATATATATATATATATATATATATAAAATAATATTTAACTTCTTTT
Source organism: Sarcophilus harrisii (assembly GCF_902635505.1). Taxonomy (NCBI): domain Eukaryota; kingdom Metazoa; phylum Chordata; class Mammalia; order Dasyuromorphia; family Dasyuridae; genus Sarcophilus; species Sarcophilus harrisii. The sequence goes on from NC_045427.1 coordinate 171,688,643, forward strand.
ACATGTTTTTTATAATTTAAATCTAGATAAAATTATATTTTCCCATGAAATTGGATATCCCATTGCAATATAAATAGATAGTGTTTTTCCTATAGTAATGTATCTTTAAGCCATGTATTTGAGACATAGCCTTCTACTAGACTAAACTTTAAGAATAAGACTATATAATTTAATTCTTATATTTACATAATCACACCAGATCCTAAGTTGACTGCAACTAAATATATAAATATATATTTGTTATATATAACACATAACATGTGTTATGTTACTTATACATATATAACATGTTATATATATATATAACATATAAAGTTATATATAATATACATACATAAAACTTTATGCTTTACTTCTTTCTATAAGTGAGAAACAAAATAATACATAGCATAACTTTACAGTGTCTGTTTCCTCTTCAACTTGTCTTCACTAATAAAACTTTTTTCTAAATTTTAGCTTCTTTAGAAATTGTATAATACTGAGTGATGTTTCCTTTCCCATTCCTCCAAGCCCAGTAGCCATGTCCTTTTATCCATCTTTCAAAACCTGTCCCTGGAAGTTAATATCCATGACTTAGTTCTTTTGATTTCAATTCCTTGACAGATCTTTCCTGTATTTTGCTAATATATTAGTTTGTGATTTTTCCATGAGGATTCTTACAAAACAATAACAAAAATAAACAAACTAAACAACCAACAATTTCTGGACTTTTCTAATTTGCCAGTGTTTACAAGATATTTTATTGGTGTGCTCCAATTATTCCAGTTGTGAGGTAAAGGACATTTTCAGAAACCAAGTAACCAAGTACTAATTATAGAAACATCTTGTTTATCTGGAAATGCTATCTTCCTAATAAGTTAAGTTTTGTAGGGGAAAAAAAAAGAAGTTTATTTCATCAATGATTAGAAGTCATATGGCACTGGACATAGAAAACTGAATTTGTAGTTAGTAAAGTATGAATCATAATACAGTTTCAACCACTTCATAGACACAAATCTAATCTGCTCATGTTTGAGTCACTTAACTTCTTGTAGCCTCATTTAATCATTTATAAAATGAAAATAATAATAGAATCTACCATATTAAGTATTTGGGAAAACAAAGTAAAATGGTATCTATCAATTTTTTAATCTTAAAAATATTATTAATATCAGTTGTTATTATTAATAATCTTATTTTCCCATTGTAAGCATTCTTTAAACTGACACAGATATAATCCTCTCCATACCTTAGCAGGTAATATTTATTGGTCATATTGTCCTCCAGATTACCTCCCTCTGAACACACATATATAAGCAAAAAATAAAACTGGGGGCTATTCATTTTCTGAAGTTCACTGAAATTATCTGGGTTAAGTATAGGATGATGTTCATGGAGCCTAACGTTGGCTAGGACTTAACTAAAATGATGCTGTTTTCTATACTTTATGTTTTATCAGCATAATTTCTCACCCATATAAGACATGAAAGAAAAACTTTCATTTCAAAAAGCTTTCCACTAAAGGTATCAAGTAATTTTTAGTCCTTTTGGATGGAAATATTGCTAATTGCTAACACCTTAGATATCATGTAAATTTATTTGTAATTTTAGAGTTAGAAGAGAACTTAGACAGCATATAGTCTAATCATTTCATTTTACATATAAGAAACTGAGGGATAAAAAGACTTTAAAAGGCATATCCATGTCACAAGTGGAAGAGCTTATATTTGAACTAAAGTCCTTGGATTACAAATCTTCCTACACTCACTTTTTCTTATCATTTTGCATTTGGATTCTCATTATGAATATTAATTACTTAATTATTCTTAAGCCCTCTATTGCACTAAGGGGTTTTCAGTTACTACATTGAAAGGCAGAGTTGTACCAATCCATCTGTGTTGCATGTAAATCAAAAAAAAAATTGTCTCAGCAAATTTGTTCATCTCATTTGAAATACAAAAGCAAATAAAAACTTCTTTTATAAAGACAAAAATGTGTTGAATAAAACACAATAAATGTTGGAATAAGAATGGGAAGACAAACTCACTACCGAACTTGGTGGACTTTTAAATTGCTTAAATCTGCAATTTTTCATTTATTTGCTCATTCATTAATTTATCCATTTATTCTTTTATCCATCCATTCATCCATTCACTTTTTATTTATTTGCTTATTTTTAGATTAGGGGCCCTTGTCATACAGTAGCTTTAATTTGATGAATTTCTGATCCAAATGTTTTGTCTCTAATTAGTTTACTGTACTGCCTTTCTTCAATTCTCTATGCCACCCTCCACACTCCAAAGAGACTCACCAAACTGGTATAGATTTTAATTTAATTTAATTCCAATTAACTTAGTCCATTGCAGTTCAGAATTCTTGTGCTTAATAAGTCCATTAGCATCATATTATTCCATATAAAAAATTACAAATACATACCACTACATCTGATTAGCCCAATCATTTTTCAAAAATAGTTTGAAGTTATGTATAAAAGCCACTAAAGATTTACATCTTCTAACCCTTCTAGTTTGATGTGTATGTTTCAAGGTAGCCAAAGGGGAAAAAAAACCACGTTAGATGCCAAAATATTTAAATCAGTACTTTTTATGGTAGTGAATCATTGGCAACAATTGATTATATATCAATTGGGAAATGGTTGAACAGAATATGTTTCAGAAACATACAGTGATATAGAATGGAAGTAGAAACATGATAACTACATATAATTACTACAATAATATAAATGAAAATGTCATTAAAAAATAAAAATCAGATGAATTATAATGACCAATGATACAGAAAAAATTACATTTCCATACTCTCAGTAAAGAGGAAGAAAATATTGCATATTTTCCCAGAATTGCTTTTTATGTCATTTTGATAAACTCTTTTTCTTTATGTGAGGGAATATCCAATAGTGACACAGTATAAATACTTTCTGTATATATACATTTATACGAATATAAATATTCCATAATTGGGGTGTGAAAATAAAAAAGCAGAAAAAAGCTTTAAAATTCATATATTGTATTAAAAATAAAATAAAATGAGGAGATCCAAATAAATGATTTTTTTGGTTCCTTCTAGGCCTACATTTGCTATTAATTGGATTAATGGTTAGCTCCCATATAAAAATTTAATTGAAACAAATAGATGTTTTTGTGACACAATGTTTATATACATATAATTTTGCTGATTTTCCTATAAAATTGTAGCAATAATTTGTAGGTGAAATTTATAGTTGGTTCTTTGAATTTTCCTACTTTTTTTTATTGCATGCTCCACCAATGTTAAATAACTTTTTAAAGAGCAAAAATCTTTCCATAGTGGCTATTGAATCTTATAGGTACGCTCTCTGTCTGCATTTATCTATTATCTGTGAGATGAATTTGACCTTGGTTTCTGCTGCTATTCTGATTTAATTTTTCCATAGTGATGTTTGCACAGTACAATATACAATACATAAAGTTTTGAGTATCCTTCAAAGGTATTCCAAAGAATGAAAAGATTCAAGACAAAAACCAAATAGAACCTGGATGGCAAAAATAGGGTGAAATCAATGAGTTTTCAAACATTAAAGGAAGGGAGAGAATGATGATCAAGAGTGATGTTAAACACCTAGGAAAATCATAGAAATATGAATTATATCAAAGATCCAGAAAGCAATTAGGAATTAAGCCATAAAGTCATTAAATGACACATATACTTTAATCTGGTCATAGTCAAATAAGTATTAACTAACTAAATAGCATCTATGTAGTACTTATTATGTGCAATGCATTGTGCTAAGCAATTTGCCTTGATTTCATTTGATGCTTGTAAAAATCATGGAAGATAGATACTTTTATTATTCTCATATTCCAGATGAAAAAAATGAAATAAAGTGACTTGCCCAAGATCAGACAGCTAGTAAGTGTGGGAGGCCAGATTTGAACTCAGATTTTCCTGACTCCAAGTCCATTTTTCTACCTACTTGACCCAAGTGCGAGGGACTATGCCGTGCACTGAGGATGCAGATAAGAAAAATAATGGCAATATTGCCCTCAAAGAACTTGCAATCTAATATGGAAAGAATTATACACACACACACACACACACACACACACATATATATATATATATATATATATATATATATATATATATAATGAAGTTGAAAGGGATGGACTCCAGATTTTATTTTTTGACATGATGTGAAAGCACTTAAAACTCAGCAGAAAAACTAAATTTATTTTATGCAAGTCTCACTCTTCTATAAAGGGAGACCTTGGGAGGAGTTCATTACTCTACCTTCCAGTTTCCATACTTCCAACTGAAGGATCCAAAGATATATTGAGTAGAAAAGCTGAAACAATACCCAGGATAAAGATTTTTCAGCTGATGAGTTTGTCTTGGAACAGTTATGATGTTTATGGAATTGAAACCAAAAGAGAAGCTGATGGAAGATGAAATTATGATGATAACATAACTTGGAATTGGGTCAGAGAAAGAATGCTCATCCATCAAGAGATGGGTGAACAACATATGGTAAGGAAAAGTAATACAATATTATTGTTTATAATAAATGACAAAAGTGATAATTTAAGAGAAAAATAATATGAATTATGTAAACTGAAAAAAATCAGTAGAATGAATTACACAGTAGCAATAATATTGTAGAGGGAAAAAAAAACACTCAAACTGAAGAACATCAATCCATCTACAAACACAAGGAATCAATGGTCTCAAGGTATCAGGTTGGACAGACATTTTTGGATGTGACAAAAGTATGGATTTATGTTTCTTTAATCATGTTTATTTGTTACAAGAATTGTAATTTTCTTTGCATTTTTCTCCCTTAGGGTTGAGAAATTATAAGAGAAAGGAATTAATGACAAAGATGACAAAAACAATGAAGAAATAAAAGAGGGTCATTAAGACCTTTTAAATTATACAGAAGAGAATAGAAAAAAAATGAAAAGGAAATATGGAAAAGCAACACAGCCTAAAAAGTCACATTTTAAGTTTATTATATACTTTCAGAAAAGGCTGCTATATATAACAAATTCAAGTTTCACATATAATCCTCTTGTTTTAATTTCTTTATTGAAATGCTCTTTTTTAGAATTTGTTGATATAGATTTATCTTCTTTATCACCAATATTTTAAAGGGTGAACAATATCCTATTAGAGGAAAGTATTTTGATACACTGGGGGAAAAATTAGCACTGGATCTGAAGTCCAGAAACCTCAAGTCTCTGGTCTCTGACAATTACTAGCTCCATGAATTTGGATAAGTCTTTTTTTTTCTTGCTGAGATTTAGTTGTCTTGTAAGTGCAAGGAACTATTCCTTCAGATCAGGTTTGTTTAAATTTATGAACTAGCTAAAGACAGGTGATTAATATGATTTACAGGCATGCAAATGGAAAATTCAAGTTAAAATTTTTTTCCAGCTGATTCTTTTTAGAAATGTTACATGTTTGTTCTTGTTCTTGTTGCGTCATTCGTCATGTCTGACTATGCATGACTACTAATGGGCTTTTCTTGGCAAAGATATTAGAGTGATTAGTAATTACCTTCTCTGATGCATTGAGGAAAACTATTAAGTGGCTTGTCAAAGGTCACATAGCTAGTGAGTATCTGAAGTCAAATTTGAATGCAGGTCTTCTGATGCCAGGCCTAGTGCTCTATTGCTGAGCCACCTACATGTCTATGTACCCATTCGTACTTTTATTCATCTAGATTATTATTTTGCAATAACATACAAAATTATTTAAATACCAATATATTTGGGTAGGAAATGGGGTTTACTTTTTCCCTACTTCTATCTATGACAATTCTTTAGTCTCCCTTAAATTGTACTTTCTTTATTGAAAACAAAACAAAACAAAACAAACAAACAAACAAAACAAAAACATTTGGGAAGAGGTAAAATTAAATTATTTTTACCAAGTTGCCAGAGTTATATATCTGTAGTTGATACTTCTGGAATTGCATGGCACCTTTTTTTTTTTTTTTTTAACATGTAACTATTTAGAACCATCTGTTTATTTATTTATTTATTTTCAGTTTTTACCATTTACTTTTTTTTTTTAATTATAGCTTTTTATTTACAAGTTATATGCATGGGTAATTTTTCAGCATCGACAGTTGCAAGACCTTTTGTTAAATATGTTAAAGTATAAGTTAAATACAATATATGTATACATGTCCAAACAGTTATTTTGTTGTATAAAAAGATTCGGACTTTGAAAATAGTGTATTATTAGCTTGTGAAGGAAATCAAAAATGCAAGCGGACAAAAATAGAGGGATTGGGAATTCTATGTAGCCGTTCATAGTCTCCCAGAGTTCTTTTGCTGGGTGTAGCTGGTTCAATTCATTACTGCTGTATTGGAACTGATTTGGTTCATCTCATTGTTGAAGAGGGCCAGGTCCATCAGAATTGATCATCATATAGTATTGTTGTTGAAGTATATAATGATCTTCTGGTCCTTAGCATTTACTTTTATAAAATTTTGATTTCAAATTTTTTTCTACCACCCTCTTTTTTCACCTCTCTATTCTCAATATGGCAAGCAGTCTGATATAGGTTATACACTATCACATTAAACATATTTCCACATTAGTCATGTTGTGAAAGAAGACTAAGAACAAAAGGGAGAAAAATCATGAGAAAGAAAAAAACAAAAACAAGTGAAAATAGTATGCTTCATTCTGCATTTAGACTTCCTAATTCTGGATGTGGATAGAATTTTTTGTCATGAGTCTTTTGGAGTTTTCTTAGATCATTGTATTTCTGAGAAGAGCTAAGTCTATTAGTTAGTCATCACACAATGTTTCAGTCACTGTGTATAATGTTCTCCTGGTTCTGATCACTTCACCCAGCATTATTTTATGTCTTTCCAGGATTTTCTGAAATCCTTCTGCTCATCATTTCTTACATACAATAATATTCCATTACATTTGTATACCACAACTTATTCCCTAATTGATAGCCATTCTTTCACTTTTCAATTCCTTGATATCATGAAAAAAGCTGCTTATAAATATTTTTGTACATTTGCGTTCTTTTCTCTTCTTATGATTTTTTTGAAATATAGACAAGAGTGGAATTGCTAGAACAAAGGGTATGAATAATTTTATAGCTCTTTGGGTATAGTTCCAAATTGCTCTCTAGAATGGTTTAATCAGTTCACCCTTTCACCAACAATATATCAGTGCTCCAATTTTCCCACATCTCTAACATTTAACATTTTGTTTTTCTATCATATTAGCTAATCTGCTAGTGATAAGGTAATATCTGAGTTATTTTAATTTGCATTTTCCAATTGATTTAGAGCTTTTAAATATGACTATAGATAGTTTTATTATCTTTATCTGAAAACTGATTATTCATTTATTACCTAAAAAGATGAAGTGACTCTATAACAAGTTCAATCACATGCTTAAAGGGGAAATAGATTTTTGTTAAAAAAAAAACTATATTAATACTTAGAAAAATGAAGAAAGTAAAATTTCAAATGAGCAAATAATTGGAAGGGTAATGGTATCTTATCCTATTGCAGACTCTTGAATCATACAATTTACCAAACAGATATCAATGTCTTCATGAGACAGCAAAAAAAAATTAGAACAAATTTTCAAAAAAAATTGAGTAAAGAGAAGAAAAATTGAAATAATTGGTATGAAAAACGAGTACACCTGGAAAACAATTCAATAATCATTGGATCTCATGCAGAAAATGCATCATCATTCAAGAAATTATAAATGAAAACTTCATAGATATTTTAGAACCAAAGAATAAAGTAAAGATATAATGAACACATCAATTGCCACCTTTAAAAAAAAAGAAAAAGAAAAAAAGAAAAGAAATGTCTTACAAATGTTGTTATGTGCAAAACTCAGAGTTCTCATCAGTCAAAGAAAAAGATGCTTTAAAATCAGTAACTTTTATTCAGGAAAGAAACATTTATTGGGGAAGATGTTATCATTTGATTTAGTTTGATAGTACAATCTATTTTTTAATTCTTGGAAGTCCGGATGCTCTGTTTGTTAAGAAGTCAAACATTTTTCACTTCATTTCTCTCCTCCATTATCAAAAATACACACATTCTGACACCCACACCTACTCTACCCCAAAAGGAAGTGACCTTGAGTTAGAATTCTAATCAGTTCATCTGGTCTTCATAGTCAGAACCTTATTCCCCCCATACTGCTCCTACTGAATGTCCTATTAGCACATCTGAAACATAGTCTACTTTCTGCTCTCACATAGAGGTCACTAGATTTTGACTAAGTTCCTTCTTGGCTCCTGCTTGGCCCCTCTTTAACTTCCCCCTCCTCACGGGTTCCTCTCTTTGCTCCTTAGACCCTGCCCTTTTCCTCCTCTTCTCTGAGACTTTAAAGAAACTAAGAACACTTGATTAATCCTATGTGAGTCTGACTTGCTTAGTCATCTTTGGTTGAGTCCATGAGCAATTTTAGGTAACAAAGAGCATTCTCTAGTGTCTGTGATAAATATCTGTCACATGATTGTTTCATATCTCTTGAACTACACAATTCCTGTATTTTATCTAAAACTATGTTCTCCACTATTTACTTCAGATGAGAAGCTATAGACATTATATAAAAGAATATGCAAAAAGTGACATTACTATTAGTCCAAACTATTAATTATATATTTTTAATATTTCCATTTAAATGTTGTGTGCCAAAGGATAAAAAAAAATCACCTTTTGATGATCAGTATTATAATAATAAATCTCTTCCTTTTTAGGCAGATTATCAAAATGTTAGATATTTTGCAAAGTTATCAATACATACTAAGTATTTAATAAATGTTTTGTTAACTGATCGACTTTCAATTTTGAATGAGCTTTTATCCATATGTGAAATTTTGTTCATACCCTAAAAGTTATTTTCTATCAAAAAAAAATTCCCAAATTGCTAATTAAAGCAGAATTTTCTAGAAAATAAGAGACCAGTGTTAGCAGAAAATGACTGCCAATTGTGAAGCGTATGTTTTGGTTCTTGGAGTGTGTGTGTGTGTGTGTGTGTGTGTGTTTATGCTGAATAAAAATGAGAGAAATCATAGAATCAGATTTAACTAGAGATTGAAATAAATGCTTTAGAAAGGTGGTCAGGGAAAAAAAAGTCAGAAATAAAACAATTTCTATCTCTTGAGGCAACAAGAATACCAACAAAATAGAAAAGAAAAATAAACATTCTCTGGAAATATTATTTCAAAATGCAAATGCATCCGGAACACCAATATTATCCTGGGGTTATTGTGTCTGCTTTAGCTTTAGATAAAAAATGGAAAAAAAAAAAAGAGAGAGAGAGAGAGAGAGACTGCCTAGGGTTTTCCTTAGTTCAACAAATCTGTGATCTTTTTAAAAAAGAACAGAAAATTAAGAAAAAAAAAGAAATTATAAATAGAGATGATGATTTGCCTATTTGTCAAATTGTGCACTATGGACAGAAAACTTCATTTGATCATAAGCCCTCTATTTTTCCATATGATTGATTAAAAATTAATGTCCTTATAGCCTATTTTGGTAAAAATATAAAAAGGAAAAAAATAAATAGAACAATAAAAATGCTATCCAAGATTGGTAAATATGTAATAAAGCCAGTCTCAATTAAGAAGAACTATATTCAAGTCTTGTTTCAAGCACAGAACAACTGGGTCTGCAAAGCAGCATAGCTTATAATATAAAATGCTAGGTATAGGAAACCTTAGTTCAAATCTCATCTCATATATGACAGAAGTGGAGATAATTTATATCATTTTGGTTATTTCTTTTGACTTTTGCATTCCTTAAGTGGCATCCATGATATGATACTAGTTGTATGTGCTGAACATATCACTCAACTTCAGTTTGCTTCTATTTCCTTATTCGTAAAATGGGGATAATAAAAGCACAATACTTTCCAGGCTTGCTCTGAAGACCAAAAGAGATAAGGTGGATAAAGTATGGCACATACTAAGCACTATATGAATGTTAGTTATTACTGATATCATCATCATCATCATCATCATATAGAGGGCTACATACAGTGGGGGAACTCTAGGTGAGATATAAGACCGTTTAGCCCAGAGGGAACCTGCTGACAATGTCTGATTCTGCTCCCCACCTCCCCTAAGAGCTCTCAGTCTTCCTGAGAAGTCAGGGGGCAGTGACAACCTGTGTTGTAGTTGAAGCAGAGTGATACCAGGTGACAAAGAGCCATCTACATATAATATAACATATTGTTTTATGTGATCCTGCATGTGCAGTATATAGTTAGTGCATGTGTAGTGTTGCTATAATTATATAAAAGTATTAGGGTATATAAGGTTGAGAGAATGTAGAATAAACTGACTCCATATTTGACCATCCACGTGAGTCCTGCCTCTTCACGCCTCTTCTAAGACCAAAGACTTGGTCTGGTACTAAGGACCTCCAGAGAGTTAATCTGGTCACAACAATGTATAAGACTAGTTGTCTTATTATGTATCATCTCATTTCTCAGTACTTCTTGGAAATCTTTAAGCCTTTACATTTCAGAAAGGCTGAAGATAAACTGAAAATTGTATATGGAGTTTTCTCATTTAGGAGTTTCTAACACAACTAAAATTACAAGTCCAGGAAGAAAAATAAATGAAATAACTTGACAAATCAAGACATTGATGACTTCCTAATTAAGTGAGCTCCTTCCTCTTAGTTCTCTGTTACTTCAACTAGATGTATTCCTGTGATTATAGCAAGTAGCTATCCTTACTGATATTTATTGCCAATATGACCTTGAGCAAGTCACTTAATTTGTGGGACTCAGTTTCCTCCTCTCTAAAATAAGGGAGTCAGATTAGAAATCCCTTCTAATTGTAGATCTATGACATTCAGAATTACTCAAAATCCTAAGAGAAGAATAGGGTCAGAATGTCAACAAAGAGATAAAATAGCCAAATAGCTAATCTGTTCTCAAAGTAAACTCCCAGCACTGATTTGCAATGTAATTAGTTTAATAATGCTCTTTGCAAGTCCAGAGTTGTTTTTAAAGATCTGGCTTAGTAAAGTGAGTGACTCAAAAACAAAGAAACATTTTTTGGCCCCATGAGGTTGACTTCAATGGATACTTTTTCAAAATATTATGAAATCATAATGCATATGCTGTTAAGGAGAAGAAGAGGAGGAGTAAGCATGGATAAAGTCATTTATTTTTCCTGTCAAGAATGTATGCTTTATTTATGATGAATCATTTACCTAGTAGAAATAGCAATTGTTTTGTTGTTTCCAAAATAGAAAGAATAGCCCTTTATAATCAGAAGCATAGATAATTTTTGATCATTTTGGCTATTCTTTCACCTTTTGCATTTATTAAGTAATATCTATAGCTTTTCTGTGTGTATACACACATATATGTATGAATGTCTATATGTATATACACATATATGCATATGCATGTGTTTACGTATTTATACACACATACATTTATGTATACATACATGCATACATACATATAAACATAACCCGAGAATGTAGGTTTCTGCTATCATGGAAACACAAAAACATTTAAAAAAAATAAATACATTCATATTGGTTAGGCAAATTCAGACTAGGAAAGACAAAATTGAGGTTTGAGGAGAAACTCCAACCCTATCTGAGATAGCTGTTTCACTTCTGGAATCATATTCTGATTGAACTTTTTATTCTTTTCTAAAATGGGTCCTGAGTAAGAAAGTATAGTTTACTCTTGGCATAAGTCTGAAGTAGGGATTGGTGAAGGTGTTTGGATTTTCTAAAAGGATGCAAAAATAGGTTTTTTAGTTTTCGGTTTCATCCTGCTTCTTCTGGATAAAGAAAACCTTTCCAAATTTGCCTCCATAGCTCTTCTCATATTTCTTCCAACTAATTTCTTCTTTATTTCTTTTCCTCATTTTCCTCTTCCTTTCCTTTCCTTCCCTTTCTTCCTTTTTTTGTATATATTCAGACATTTTTGGGGTTATAGAAGAGACAGGGCTTGAGAGAAAGCAATAGCAAAAGGAAAAGGGGAGGAGGGTAAAAGAAAGGTGAAGAGAAAAGGGAAAAAGAAAAGGAAATGGAAAGAAAGAGACATTTACGTAACATCCACTATGTGATAAGAACTATTTCCTCACAGTACTAAGAAATTGGTGCTAATGTTATACTCATTTTGTAGTTAGTGACAGCTGATGATTTCTGCCTATGTGGTCAATATATATTGGGCATTATTCTGCTGGTCCCATGCTGAGTATGTGATCTTTGATAGGAACTGCCTATTTAAGTTTCTGGAATTATCTCCTCAGAGATACCTGAATGCAGCATCAGCAGCAGTTGGCTAGGGTTATGGTAATTAGTCTAATAAAGGTAGACTGATAGCTATTTAGTCACAGTCATTTTATACAGCTAACAAAAGCCAGGTAGTTTCCTCAGGTCCAGGGAGAGGAGATATGTAGCTTCTTCTATCAACATCTTAGATTCAGGATTAGACAATTAGTTCTCATGAAAATCACTGTTTCCATGTTCTCCCTTGTATTTTACATAATACATTGCTCCAATTGTATGCCTGCTGCTGAGTCCTCTAAATATTTAATGTGTAGTGAATGTCCTGGTGTCACCTCCCTGATGTCATGGTACTCTTCAAGAGTGAAGAAAAAAATGACATTAGTGAGAACCAGTCTCTAAGGTTTATGACCTTGATAATCTCTCACTAGCTCTCTCATTCCCCTTTACTGCAGTATTCAATCTGATTCTAAGGGCTATCAGTTTTCATTCCATGATTTAATTTCATTAATTTTTTTGCTTACAATTTTTTTCCTCTGACTTAGCTAGCACCCTCTTTTCCTCATACTTGGACTAATGTAGAAAGCTACTAATTGGTTTCCCTGCCACAAGTTTCCGTCTTTCAGTCTATCCTCCTTTTAATTGCCAAAAAGAACTTCCTAAAGCTCATCTGACCATATCACATTGCCACCTCCTCCAATAAGTTCCACTGATTCTTTGTAATTCCCATGGTAAAATATAAAATCCTATATTTGGCATCCAAAATCTTTAATCAACTGGCCCATTGCTACCCTCTGAGTTTTCTTATTCCATGTATAAAAGTCTATACAGTTGTTTCCCTCATTAGATTGTGATCTTGCTGAAGACATGAACTGCTTATTTACTTTCTTTTTATCTCCAGTGTTCAACACAGTGCCAAACTTGAAGTTGTCACTCAATAAATGTTTAACTGATTAACATATGGAAAGAATGCTATAAAGGGAGTAGGAAGACTTAAGTGGTCAGAGGAATTTATAGATAAGGTAGAATTTAAGCTTTGGTCAGTCAATCTGGTCAAGATGTACCATAAGGGACATTGAACTAACAGTCTAGATACCTGTTAGCTACATGATCTTGTGGAACTTAGTGTTTTAAATATTAGTTTCTTCACTTATAAAAATGAAGGGTTTGAATTAGATGACTCCTAAGGTCCTTTCTAGCTTATTTCAATTAGTCCATCAAAAAACATTTATTAACCACTTATTATGTGTCAAGCACTGTGCTAATTACTAGGAAAACAAAAAGAAGCAGAAGACAATCTCTGTCCTAAAGGTTTTACAATTTAAAGAAGGAGATAATATGTAGACTAGATAGACAGATAGATAAATAGATAGATAGCAAGTTATAAATGGGTTAAGTAGGAAATAACTAATAGAGAGATGGCACTGGAATCCTTCCAATCTTCAGAGGTTATCTAGCCTAAAAAAATTTTCACAATAATATCTTCTATAACATTACTAAGACACTCAGATCCTAAACAGTGACCTCTGTTGATAGGCAGCTTATTATCTCATGAGAAGATTCATTTAAATTGTAAATAGTTAAAAGAAATCTTTTCTTAAATCAATTATTCTACAATACCGTCCAGGGCTAGGGGTCAGAGGAACCCATTTTTAAATCACAATTTTAACATTTGATATGTATACATGAGTAATTTTATATATATTTCTAAGCCTCAGTTTCTTAATATATAAAATGAGAAAACTGAATTAAACCATTTTCAAGGTCTTTTTCCAATTTGAGCTATGAATAGATGTTCTTGCCACTCCCTTGTATTTAGCCATCCACACTCCCCATTTCCTTACATTTAATCTCTCAGCTCAATTGGCCCTTACAACTTTAGTTGTGACTAGTTTAAATTCAGATGTCCACTACAGTTAGTTTTTTTTCCTTATTATGAATTCAAACTTAAAAGAATGAACTTTTCATTCTAGATGTCATCAAATAAATTCTTATTGATCATCTTGGTTAATATAATTACAAGTATTATAAACCATACATATACTCTTATACATCTAATAGCTTTATCTAAGGAAAACAAGAAATCACTTCCTTTATTTCACAAGAAAAATATTTTTGAAAAAGAAAAGAATAATGAAAAATAAGAATGAAGTGATTGTACTGGGCTTTGAAATAATAGAAACTAAACACCAAGGAAATAACAAAAAATTCCTCTGTGCTGTGTGATATATACCTACAAAGCAGGATGTACAGGTTCCCAACTGAGAAGTAGAATACTTAGTAGCAAAGGATCATGGATGATATTTAACGGTTCTCTTCTTTGGATAAAATCAATCTGAATACCCAGAGGGGTCTTTATAGAAAAATATATATACATAGACACACGTATACATATTTATATCTATAGCTATATCTATCTATCTATCTTTCACCGAAGAAACAAGATGAAAAAAATAACTGACATTTTGCTCCATTCAGTTCACCAAACGTTTGCTAAACAGAGAATAAGTGAAATTCAAAATGCTAGACACAGAGAATACCAAGACAAAGTTACCAAATAGCATAGAAGTAAATTTGAGGTCAAAAGACCTGGATTCCAATTTTTATTCTTTTACTTATTTCCTTATGGAATTTTGGGGAAGTTAAGTAAATTTACTTGATCCTTAAATTTCCTTATTTATGGAAGGAAAAAAAGTGGTTTAGTTCTATGAGCAAAGCAGAATTGCAGCAATTCAAAACAAATGTGAAATGTGCAAATTATTGACAACTCCATGTTTAATATACATATGAACTATTTGTCCCCTGATATATGGTATAGCCTTCCAAATTTACATAGCTTTGATCAGTCACTGCACACACAATGTCCCTTAACCTCAACATGATAATGTCATTTTGATCCTCTGAGAACAAATGACAAGTTATTAACTAACTGTATAGTAGGACCACAAAAGCTGTTGATCTCAGATTCACAGGCAGAATTCAAATCACTTAAACTTCATGCTTGTATCATCATTCAAAGCATCATATTATTTAGAGCTGAAAAGGACCACAAAGCTAATTAATTTCAGCTTCTTTATTTTGTAGATAAGATGCTCAGAGTTGTTAGCGTTTCTCCATGGCTATGGAGATAGTAAATAGTAAATTCCTGACCTGAACCTATCTTTTTTATCATAAACCCAGCTCACTTTTTGTTATGATGCATTGTCTTCATTCACAAGCATTTGTAGATTAATTAATCCTTGTAGCATATGGTTCCAGATGTTGAAGGTAAGATCAGATACAAAACCAGAATTTTTGTTCCTTGTATGAGAGAAATTTATAATCAGAAATGGAAAACATTTTCATGACAAAATAATTAAGTTAGGAGAAATTAGTGTTGATGATGAGAAAGAAATGGATATCTATCAGGGGACTCAGCAGTTATGCTCAGTTACACATGTCCAGTCAAGATAATATGTAATAGGCTGTTATATTTGAGGTGCTTTAGTTAAGATGGAATCAGCATTTCTCTCCTATTAACACCTGCTTTCAAGCTGAACTCTAGGATAAAAATATTCAAGATTCTAGCCTCAAATTTGGCATATGAAGCTTCAACCAGGGAGAGGCTTATTTTTAGGAACATTGGCAAACCATCTGTTCTGATTGGGGATATGAGAAATCTTCTATTACTTTGCCTACAATATTATTTTAAAAAGTATAATTTCATTAAATTCAATAACTCTCTTTAGAAGAAACTAACAATGAACAGGAGGAATTATAGTTCCCTGTATCATCCATATTTCATTGCTATTATGAAAATATTTGTAAATATTTAACCAAGAAATTTTTTTTCAGTAGGATTGTTCAAATAAGATGAAATAGACTTAAGAATGCTGAGTACTGATTTGAAACAAACAAACATATTTTTTCATTCCCAAGAGCAAGCAAAAGATACTCTTGTCTCGGGGGATTCATAGTCTTTTAACAAGTCAAATAATAAACTCAAGACTCTCCAGAGGAATTGAATAGGTTAAAGAACTGTGTAGTGCATTCCTTATACTTAACTTGTTCTAAAATTAAACTTGCAAGGTTAATTACTGATGTATTCCACATGAGATTGCAAGTTTGTTGATAATTTAATTTTTGTGAAATATGTATGGGTAATATTATAAAGTGGGTCAACTATAATTGATAAAGACTTGGTTTTGGGGGGATAGAGCCAAGATGGCAGAGTAAAGGCAGGAAATTGCCCAACCTCTCCCCCAAACTGCTCCAAATTCCTCTAACTAATGACTCAAAAATTTTAGAGCATCAGGACACCCTAAAGACAGAGTAAAACATTTTCCAATTAAGGGCGATTTATAAGCTCTTTGTAGAAAGGTCTGTGATACCAGGGTGGGAGTCCAGCATTCAGTACCAGTGCAGTACCAGTCACCAGCACAGCTTCAATATGGTGGCTTTCAGAACTCTCAGCCCAAAGACAGCAAAGATGATCTAGAAGGTCAGCAAAAAACGTCTGTGGAATCAAACTGGGAGTCCAGCAATCTCAGAACAGGCCCAGCTCTGTCCCCAGCTCTGTCCTGGAGCCCAGTGTCAGCTAGGCAGGATCTCTGAATCAGCAGCAGTGCTAGAGTCTTCTGGATTTCTCAGCCTGGGGACACCAAGGAGGACTCAGAGGTCAGTGGAGAAAGGCTATGGCAATGGGGTGGGAATCTGTTTTACTATCCCAGTGAAGCCCTGGTCAGTGGTGCCCCAACCTAGGCCAGCCACTAGGTCTTGCAATTACCATGGAGCTTGAACACACCTCCAGGGCCAAAAAGAGTGTTTGTGGCAAGAGTCCTAGAAGGATTTCCAGGACAGTCACCCTCCATCCTGGAAATATAGCCCTACAAACAAAGAGTTAAAAAGAGAGTAACAGGCTAGGAAAATGAGCAGAAAACAAAAAAGGGACTTTAAAAATCAAGCAGGGAAAAGTAGGGAAAGAAGTGAGAGAGATGCAAAAGGAAATGCAAAAAAGCTAATGATGAGAAGATTTAAAAAGCAAAACTGGTCAGTTGGGAAAGGAAGCGTTGTAATGCCAGAGAAACTGAGGCAAGATAGAGATTAGTTTTAATTGTTTTAATATGGAGAATTTTAGACTAGCTGGAATAGAACTCATGTTCAAAAATCATTTGACCCCAAGGAATTGAGACAGAGAATTTATATGGCTAACAAGGATATGCAAACACAATACATAATCTAAGTATACAATCTTATAAGGGGGAAAAGGCAGATGAGCGGGGTAGGGACACAGGGTGAGCAGGCAAGACATAATTCTGGTAAAGTATCATAACTTAATTCTGACAGGATTAGGGTCAAGATAAGAAGGTCAGAGGGCAGGAGACAGAGACACAGGGACAATACTCAAAAGTAGGGGGAATTGAACCAGCAAGGATTGAGATAAACCACTTGGAGCTTTTATGATACAATGGTATGTAAGTGGCCAGAGCTCCAAAGTTTTTACTGAATTCAAAGTTTTTCAATTCTCCCAGTTCTAATGGCAAGGAAGTAGGGGGTTGGGGTTGGGGAAAGCAAGCTATAATAATTTTATTTGGGGCATGACAATTCAGAGAATAACAGTATAAAAGCTCATTGAGGAAACAAATCCCTTAAAAAACAAAATTGAGCAAATGGAAGTTAAGGATTTAATGAGAAATCAAGATAAAGCAAAATCAAAAAAAAAAATGAAAAAATGTGAAATATCTTATTGAAAAAACAATTGATCTGGGAAATAAATCCAGGAGATATAATTTTAAAATTATTGGTCGACCTGAAAGTCATGATTAAAAAAAAAATAAAAATATAAAAGCCTGAACATCATCTTTCAAGAAATCATCAAGGAAAATGTTCCTGATATTCTAGAACCAGAGGGTAAAATAGAAATTGAAAGAATCTACCAATTACCTCCTGAAAGGGATCCTAAAATGAAAATTACAAGGAATATTATCACCAAATTTCAGAACTCCCAAATCAAGGAGAAAATAATGCAAGCATTAAAAAAGAGACAATTCAATGGAACCACAATCAGGATAACAGAAGATGTAGCAGCTTCTATATTAAATGACTGGAGAGCTTGGAATATGATATTCTCAGAGAGCAATGTTGCTAGACTTGCAACCAAGAATCACCTACCCAGGAAAAAAAAATGGGGAAAGGGGAATATAATACTTCAGAGGAAAAGGTGGTCATTCAATGAAACAGTATTTTCAAGCATTAGTAATTAAAAAAAAACATAACTGAATGGAAAATCTGATTTTCAAATACAGGATTCTGGAGAAATATAAGGATGATCAGGAAAGTGATACCATAAGAGACTTAATAAAGTTTATCTGTTTACA
Source organism: Sarcophilus harrisii (assembly GCF_902635505.1). Lineage (NCBI taxonomy): Eukaryota > Metazoa > Chordata > Mammalia > Dasyuromorphia > Dasyuridae > Sarcophilus > Sarcophilus harrisii. The sequence goes on from NC_045427.1 coordinate 171,707,244, forward strand.
TTCCTACATGGGAGGATGATATTTGTGACTCATTTGCATTTTCTCTTTATTATGGAAGTTGGAAGGAGTACATATAAACAGTGGGCATGAGTATGAGTTGAATAGGAAGGGATAATATCTTTTTTTTTTTTTTTTTTTAATGATGAGATTAAGGGGTAAGAGAAGAAGGTACTGGGAGAAAAGGACCAATGTTTTCTTTTACAACTTGACTTTTATGGAAATGTTTTGCATAACTTCACATAGTGATTTCTTAATTGTGGTTGGGAATAAGGGAGAGAACTGAGAACTCAGAAATCATAAAAACAAATGTAAAAAAATTTGTTTTGAATGTAACTGGGAAAAATATTAAATAAATAAATAAATTTAAAAGAGAAAAAAAGACGTATATTTACACTTATTTAAAAGTGACTTTTTCTAGATATATTTTCTCCAAAAAAAATGAAATATATGTTGTGATTCTTTTTTAATGTCACAATGTTTCTGCAGCAGAAATGCAAACGTTTATGAAGTGAATATTTTCTATTGACAATAATCTATCTATCACTTCAGCGCACTAACAGCAGCTGGCAAAGTAAGGCCAACACCAGGAGACTGATTATGTAAGTGTGGTCTGATAGATATCACAGGCCTAGGAAAGTAAGAAATCGAGGCCAAGAAGTAAACTGTGAAGAACAAATGGTTACCATAACTCCAGACATGCATATAATGACTAGGAATAATAGAAAATTAAGGAGGAGAAAATATTTGGGAGCAGATCCTCTAAAATTTGGATAGAATGTGATAGTAAAACAAGTTGGATACTGAGATAATTAAGGCAGGGAGAAGCAGGTAGGGATTATCAATCCAGATAGTTAAAATAGATGCAAAACACAGTTCAACAAAGACATAAAGGCATCAAGTATTCCAAATTTATAATAATACAAATAATTATATATAAATATACAAATATTATATATACAATATATATACAAAATATTCCAATGAAGGCCTCTGACTTAATTATAGGGCAGAAGATAGTTTATGTGTGTGTGTGTGTGTGTGTGTGTGTGTGTGTGTGTGTAGAGTTCTGTGCTACCACTTGATATTGGCTGATTATAACAGAGCAAGACCAAGGGTTTGTTTATTTTATTTTATTTTTTCTGGATACAAGAAAATCTCATTAATGACTAGAGTGCAGGCCTATGAGTTTATCAAATGATCAGATATTCTTATAGCACAAACTACATAAAACTGACTAAAACTATGTATTTCACATTTTCTCAATTGATCACAAAAAAATGACCATAGTTGAGTCTGTTAGCATATATAGAAAAAAATAAATTTTATTAACATTTAATGATATGTTATGACTTATCTATAATAATGTATATTGCAATTTTCTACAATGGAATTGTATTCTCTTACTAAACTATATGCTATGTCAGAAAACTTAATTTATCTAAACTTTATATTCTTCCCAGCACGGAGTATAATGCTCAGCACACAGAAAGTGCTGAATCAACATTCATAATATATTAGACTCATTTAATTTTTTTTTCAAAACTCATTTTATATAGTTCTTGCCTATTCCTCCAATCTGTCTTATAATTTCATAGGTAAGGAATTTTCCTAATCACTTTAAAAGACAACTTGTCTTTTCCAGTTATCATCTTGCTATAAACTTTATTGATGCATGTGTTTTATCTTCCTAGATTAATATGTTTCTCAACTATTGTGTGTTTTGTCCCCAGCACATTTTATGGTGGCTTCATTTCCTTATACACCCAGAACAGTAGCATTTGATATACACCAATTTCTAATCTATCTTTTCTCTAGGTTAACAAGGTTAAATTTAACAAATGTTTTGTTTTTAATATAGGCAAGTCCCTGTGTTAAGCACCAAACATACAAATATAATTAATGTATAGCCTCTCTTTTCTTTTTTTTTTTAATTAAAGCTTTTTTATTTTCAAAACATATAAATGGATAATGTTTCAACATTGACTTTTACAAAACCTTGTCTTCCAACCCCACTCTCATTCTCCTCATCCCTTCTCCTAGTTGGCAAGTAATCCAAGATATGTTAAACATGTGTTCATCTTCTATGCATATTTCTACAATTATTGCACTTCACAAGAAAAAATCAGATCAAAAAGGAAAAAAATGAGAAAGAAAATAAAATTCAAGCAAATAAAATACAACAAAAAGAGTGAAAATGTTATGTTGTGATCCACACTCTATCCCCAAAGTCCTCTCTCTGGCACTTTTTATCACAAGATCATTGGATAGTCCCTCTTTTCAAGGAATTTATACTCCACTGAAGAAGTACATAGCAGGGATGAAGAGTATGATCCTCCACAACTAAATCTAACAACAGAATGTAAAATTCTTGTAGACCAAGACTATTTACTTTTCTTTTTATTGATATGGTTATCAATATGGTTATCACCTGCATTTCCAAATATAACCTTCTTTTTCCCTTCCCTGAGAGAACAAAGAATGAAACACCAGTAAAGGATTTGGGAATTCTACAAAAATTATCAATAACAAGGAATATAATCTCATATAAAAGCATAAAAATAAATTTCAAAAACTCCAGTAAAAATGAGCAGCATGTTAACCAAGTCAGAAAATTTATTTTTCTTTTCATTTTTCCTGTGGGGTTCAAGATGAGTTATTCTAATTATACATCTTTATGTTTCATTGTTGTTTGTTCATTTTAAATTTAAATTGCTGGCAGTATTTGGCAAATACCAGGTAATTTAAAATGATTCTTTAATTGAATTCAGAGGATCAAAGTATCACAGCATTTAAAGAGAAGGATTATCTCTGTAGCAAATAAGGAAAGACCTGAAATCACCATCTTTTAACTTCAGCAATTCAAAAACTAGTCCATTTTACCACTTAAAAAGACAAATACTTGAGACCTAACAAAAGGATGGATATTTGAAAACTAAGAATTTTAGGAAATGATGCTAGATTAAAAACATATAACTAAAATTGTCAACAAAAGGAATTTAAAGGGAGAAAGTAATCAATTTTGTTTGTTATTTAGATCATTTTATATGGCTATTGAAAACATTCAAAGGAAGCTTTGAAAATGGTCTATTCATGTTTTTACATTTATAAACATTTATTATAAATAAGAAATGGTTCTTATTCTTAGAAATTTATTTCAGTTTCCTTTGTATTTTAGCAACATGATTTTTATCAGAAAAATTTGCTGCAAAATTTTCCTGAAAAACATTTCTTATACTAATTTTTGCTTAATTGTATTACATATTTACTAAAATTTATTGATTTTATAGTCCATAAACCTCTCCATTTCTGAATAGTTTATAAACTCTTTTTCTATCCATAAATTGGATAGAAAATTTCTTCATTGTTATGAAAGTATGCTTTTCATCTTACAAATCTGAATCGTACTCACATTTTGAAATTTTATTGACATTCATTTTGGGATTTTTGTGTTTAGTTTCTGCCACCCAACTTCTAGTTTTTGTCATCTAAGGCATCTTTGTCTCAAGATCTAGGGTATTGAGGTTTATCAAATATAGGCTATTATGTTCTGTTCTCTTCCCCCCCCCCCCATATATTGTGTAACTAATAGTTTCACCAAACAACTTTTTAGCCAGTATCAAATTGATATAGTGATTATGGTTTCTGGTATGGTTGACATCTAATACTGTTTGATGCTCTTGACTTTTTGTTACTCCAGATGAATTTTATTATTTTATATTGTTGAACTTTTGTTACTCCAAATGAATTTTTTTCTATCTCTAAAAAGTAATTATTGGTAACTTGCTTGGTATTGCATTGGATAAATATATTAATTTAGGAAGTATTGTCATTTTTATTATATTGACTCAACCTATTTATTAATAACATTTCTCCAGTTATTTAGATCTATCTTTATTTGTGTGAAAGGTGTTTCATAAATTCATATGTGTTTTGTGTTTCTCTTGGCAGGTAAACTCCAATGTATTTTGTATTCTCTATGGTTAACTTAAATGGAATTTCCATTTTTCTCTCAGCAAGATTTTGTTGACAATATAAAAAAATTCTGATGATTTGTACAATTTTGCTTCATGTCCTTTAACTTTGATGAAGATAAATACTACTTGTTTTTCTAAGTTTTAAGTTGATTTTCTATGGTTCTTTAGGTAAACAATCATACCTTTTGCAAAGGGTGAAGGTTTTGTTTCTTCTTTTACCTGTGGTTATTCCTTCCATTTATTTGTCTTGTCTTATTGCTAAAGCCAGCATTTCTAGTACAACAATGAGGGGTAATTATGATAAGGACCATATTTCTTCACTTATAATCTCATTAGAAAGTATTATAGGTTATCTCCATTATAGATATGATTGATCTTGGTGTGAGATAGATTTAATTAAGTAAAGTTCTGATTATTTTGTGTTTCCCCTTTTCTTTTTTGAAATGAGAATGAATATTGTACTTCTTCAAAAGTTTTGCAGTATCTATTGAAATAATCCTATGTTTTTTGTGATTTTTATTATTGATATGGTCAGTTTAATATTTAACCAGTTTTGCATTTCTTGTATAAGTGAATCCTGGTCAAAGTGGAAGACCTTTGTTATATATTGTGTTAAAGTCCTTTCTAGTATTTTATTTGAAAATTTTATATAAATATTCATTAGGGAAAGTGGTCTATAAATTTCTCACTAGTTTAGGTATCAAGACTATATTAATAGAAAACATTCAGCAGAATTTCTTTACCTATTATTTTTCTTAAAAGTCTATATAACATAGAAATAAATTATTCTTTAAAGCTTTGGTGGAATTAACATGTAAATCTATCTGGTCCTCATTTTTATATTTTCATAAAAATCATTTATAGCATGTTCAATCATTTTTATAAGATGAGGTTATTTAAGTATTCTTTTTTTAAATTTTGTTATTCTGGGCAATTTATATTTCTATAAATACTCACCATTTCATTAAACTTTCAGTTTATTGTCAAACTGTTAATCAAAGTAGTTCCTAAGATATGTGTGTATGGGATGTGTGTGTGTGTGTGTGTGTGTGTGTGTATGAATAGAATTTTCTCTTCATTTTTGGCAAATTTATGTTTTCTATTCTTTTGCTAACAATCGGGTTTTCTTTGTTTCTTCGGTTGCATGGTACAAAAAGGTAAAAAAAAATAGAAATAATTCAAGACAATTTGGGAATTTAAACTAATAGAAGAGAGTAAGAAGGTGCTAGACATAGGAAACAAAATAAATTTAATCCCCTCCCAAAATGGAATACTATATTTTATCATTTTAGACAGCTATATGGATGATAGATTAGAGAAAAGAGAGAAAATGACTGTTTCCTGACATGGTAGTCATTCTAAATTATCTGTCTATTTATAATCTGACCATCTTCTTGTTAGAGAAAATATTAAAATCAATACCAGATGAGAAGAAAGGCTAAGAGTAAGAAGTTATGTTTCCCAACTGATGCAATGTCAATATAAATTACTTAAAGAAGTTATTAATGTCAAAAAAGGGAATTGAATATCAGATTGGACATCAGTAAAGCTTATCATTGCTCAGATATATTATTTTATATTAATTACTCACCAAAAGAAAGAAATGAAAAGAGTTTGGAAGCCCATTTTTTTGATAGAAAATATTTTGCTTCCTTACCACAAAGAAAGTTACTGTTTTAAAATATAAAGGCATTGCAAAATATCACTAAAAATGATGATGGAAGACTATAAGCAGTATTGCCTTACAGAAAGCAAAAAGCAGTGAAAGGAAAATTAAAGTTGGTAATAGAGTAAATGAAATCTGATAATCATGAGAAATTAAAAATGAAATAGGAAAGACAACAAACATTAGATGATGAGAAAATATTTTAAATATTCATATGACAAACGTATCAATACAGCCACCACAATCAACAATCTTTATTTTAGTACTATTTTCTAATTGCTTATATATCTATATATACTTTAATTTAAATCTAGATTTTGATTGTGGCTTTATGGAGTTATTGCAGGGTAAGTTTTTTTTTTGTTTGTTTGTTTCCCCCCTCCACATAAACAATATAACCCTTGGGGTTGTTTTTCCAATTTGCATTACCACTTATAGGCTAGCTCTCCAGAAGATGGTTGTTCCCTTCAGATTATACAGATAACCCCTTACTTTACCTATATGTAAAATACAGAAAATTCTTTCACTACTTGTCTTACTGGATTTTTGTGAAAGATCATTTGACTATCTTAGTAATGTAAGCTACAACTACTAGTTATAATGGTATTATGTATAATATTAATTACTTTATATCTAAATACTGGAAAGTAAGTGGCTATTAAAGTATTACATGCAGGAGAAAAGATGGTCCAATTTGTACCATCAATCAACAGTTATTTACTGAGCACTTATTAAGTGCCAGAAACTGTTCTTATTGATGGATATATAAAACAACAACAACAACAACAACAAAAGAATACAAAGAAAAAATGCTTAGTTCCTATTTTCAAGATACATAAATTCTACTGGGGAAGAAAATATTTTCATATATAAATATATGCAACATAATCAAAAGCTGCTTTGGGGGACAGGGATATAAGTAACTGCAAGATGAATATAGACTTCATACAGAAAATGACAAGTTGAATTAGGAAAGGAATTAAGAATTCTAAGAAGTGGAAATGAGGAAGGAATGTGTTTCCTGGATTTGGGACAGTTGGAGTAAAAGCACTAACTGAGTTGGAGGTAGAGTGTCATCTTTGAGAAACAGCCAGACCAGTTTGGTTCTACTATAAATGGTACAAAAAGGAAAAACAGATAAACTAGAAGGATAGATAGAGGCAGATTGTTAAGGCCTTTGAATACTAAACAATTAAGGAATTTATATTTGATCCTGGAGATAATGGGAACCACTGAAACTTATTAATTTATAGACAAACATAACTAAACTTGGCCTTTAGCAAAATCATGTTTGCTTCTGCTTTGAGTATTGATTGGCAAGACTTGTGGCGAGAAGAACAATTGAAACCTTATTGCAACATCAATTTTGACACAGAGGAGCAATTATATAGTAATGAGAAGACAACTGCAAGAGATTTAGCATCAGGAATATCAGATCTTCAAAGTGATTGGTTATGTGAACTTAGTTGCTGAGGATGATGCCAATTTTATGAACCAGGGAAAAAGGAGGGCTAAAGCAATTTATATTATATATAAAAATGCAACTTCTCTTTTCTCCCACTCCCTGAAGGAAGCATAGGTATATTTATGGGAGGAGATTCTTTTTTGGGAGGCATTATTTTTGGACTTGTTTAAGTTAAAATGATATCAGGTTAAAATGACAAATATACAATTATTGATGCGGGAGTAAATCTTAAAGAGACTGAGATATGAGCCATATGCAAAGGCATTAAATTAATAAAAAATGATGAAATTCTCAAGATGATCTCTCTTATAGATTTGATAGTGGGGAGAAACTGTTGAGATTATTCAAGCTCTAATAACTATTTCTAAGATACTGAAAAATATTGCTTTAAATGAAACACTGCCCTGCCTTCAAAGTATGGAATTGTTGCTTACCTACCCTTTCTAGATTCTCTCATCTCCTGTTAAACTTCAAAAACCTCCTGAAATAGGAGAGCAGTTTTCTATTGATCTTACCTGTCATTTGCCTTATAAAGTAGCTTATAATCAGTAGCTTTGTGATTTATTTATTTTTGTCACATCTAGAATGTTGGTTAGTAGGAATATTGAATCTTAGTTGGGAATGCTGAATGTTATGTCATAGAACCTTATTCTCTTCATATTTTAGTTGTACTGCTTATTATCTTAATGATTATGGACAAACCACTTAACCTTTCTTCTCTTTAATAAGTTCACTTATAAACAAGGGAAAGGGGGAATTTTATGATATTTAAATTTCATTTAAGTTCCGAATTTATGATCTTCTTTGTAGTTAGGGCTGGGTTATATTTGCTAAACATAGATTAATGTTTAATAAAAAATACCTCCAAATATGTATAAACCTTGTGAATTTTGAATATGTACTTAGCAAGAGCATTAATTAGAATCTGTCTCATTTTACTTCTCCCAATTATCTAACAAGTCAATTAATCATTTATTGAGTTCTTTCTATCTGCTCATCTCTGGGGGAACATACAAGTAGTAAAAGGAACAGGATCTATCTGTTAAGTCATCAGTACACATAAAACAATTGGAGAACATTACAAGATTGAATTCAATTAAATGCTAAATTGCATAGATACACTATTAAGTAAGTGTTCAGAAAATTGGGTGAATGATGATGCATGGAACAATCCATTTAGTGGCATTTTGATCTTGTATATTTTTTTTATTCATCTGTACAGAAATGGTGTTTTGAAGAAGTTGTAGTAATTTAGATGTTTTGAACTGAATTGAATTTTCTACAGGGATCACACTGCTTGTTTATGGAAAAGTGCTTTCAATTGTAAATCTCATGTTTTTCCCCTAACAGTAGTTAAAATGTTCTTTATCCAACATATTCATGTCTGCTATTTGCTTTAACTAATTGGTTTACAGTGATTTTTTTTCCCTCCTGTAATTATCAGAATACTATTTAAAGTGTTTCTCCAATGCATCATGATGGCTTAAAGCCTAGGTCACTGAAGCACAAGTTCTGACATTTTTTTGCTGTGAAGAATATGACAAGGATACCATCTGTGCTTTTCTACTTATAGATCAGCTTAGCTAAATTCACCATTCTTAATACCATTTTGGCTATACTATGATGTACTAATAGTAGTAGAGTAACAAAATTATAATAATAGAAGAGGGAGGAATAGGTTTCCCAAGCAAGTCTTAAAATTCCATTGTATAACAAGGGAACTTGAAAGAAAATGAGATTTAGAATTCTTAAGTGACAGTCTCAAGATTACATATTGAATAAATATTGAGGCAGAAATGAACCCACATATACTGATGCATTTTTTAAATCATAGGAAAGAATTAAAAGAAAGCAAGATGGACAAATTTGCCATGTTGCTTAGTTGACAAAGGAAATGAGGGATCAGTTTTCTTTTTTCTTCTGCTTCTCATTATTCCTTTGTATTATCAATATGTCTCAATTACTCCTTTTCTTTCTTACTTTTCAAGACACAAGTGTATGCGTTATGAAGGTTAATAGCATTTTGGCGTCCTAGTGCAGGACTGGGATCTAGGAAAATACGGTGTTAATATCACTTACGGTATTTTTAAAAATTTCCCCTTACACAGAACACATCAAAATGTCTACATAAAACAAAAAACAAACAAACAAACAAACAAAAAAAGGACTAGTGAAGTCCTCCTTACAAAGTTCAAGAGGGAGAATACTGGTTTAAGATCTCTAAATAGATTTTGAAATTTTTATGTAATATGCTATAAAGAAGCAAAGAAATTTGTGTCCTACATGGCAAGACATTCATTTCAATGATGTGCAAATATACTGGGTCTCTTGGTTTTGGAGGGAGTTAGGCTGTCAAAGTGTAGTTCAGTTCCCTCAAGTTTTTCTCAGTTTCTTCTTTCCCCAGATGGAAAATTCCAGTTCACAGTGCCACTATTAGGTCTGTATCCCAAAGATCATAAAAAAGGGAAAAGTACCCCCATGTGTAAAAATATTTGTAGTTGCTCATAGTCTCTAGTAGCTAAAGAAAGGAAGGAAGAAAAAAGTAAAGAGAGAAAGAGAAAAAAGGAGGAAAGAAAATAAAATTTTAGTAGATTAGAGTTTCTGCGCAATGGAACTGGTCATTATATAAAATAGCCAGTTCTTGTTTACTTCATTCATAATTGTCTTCTTCTGTTTTAAACAACCATTACTGTGCCTCTATGACCTTTATGTTACCCCTGCTTAATTAGGGTTTTACCTTATATTTTTCTGGACAAGCCAAATGCCCATTGTTCCATCCCAAGAGCACCTAATTTTCTTATAATATAAGAAAACAAAATGGTTAAAAATATTACTTTACTCAAAATATGTATTAAATTTTTTTAAAGGGATAATAATAGACTCAATAAATATTGATTGACTTGACCTGTCCATTACCTGGAATTGAATAGTCCTCCTTGTTTAGTAGAAAACTGTGTAGAATGCTGCATTTTCAATCAGAAAAGGTATGTTCAAATCCCACTTTTAATATTTAATTGGAGGGAGGATTCTGGGAATATAATGGAGTAGGTCAGAAAATTCCAAGTTCTACAATTTCCCTCATAAATAACAGGCTGAGCATAGACCACCGTAAAACAAATAAGACTTGAGGCAGAATAAGAGTCCTCCTGAGACAACCCCAGAAGACCTAAAGAAAGATCCTGTGACAGAGGTTTAACCACTGTGAATGAAAAATCATCAAATGGGGAATCCTGCAGGCTAGCTTAATTCAGAGGTAGCCTCAGTCTAAATCACAGAGACTTTTATCTCCCAAATAGGGCAGTGAGTCAGGAAACTAAGTCCAAAAAGACTGAGAGAACTGCTGATTAGAAATGCAAGGCCCAGAATTGCAGCTGAAGCCTGGTCCTAGGCAAGAAAGAACCAGCCTAGCTGATAGGTGCAGAAATAGAGATGATGCTGGTTGTAGGCACTTGCAGGAAGGTAGAGCTTTTGGTTTGGGGTTACAGGTTACAGGGGAGAGCTAAAGGGAAGCTAGGGTTAGAAGTGCTTACAATCATATTCTCATAAAGAAAAAAAAAAGAACAAAGAAGAAAGAACCAAATCATAAAAAATTACTATGGGAATAGGGAAACCGGGATTCATTTTCAGAGAACAGAAATAATTGTACTACCTGAGAACTAGGACCCAAAAGAGAACAACAAAACAAACAAACAAAGCTAAACAATACAAGAAGTAATCAAAGAAAATTGTCCTGGAGAGATGGAACAAGAGGGGAAAGTAGAAATTTAAACAATCCACATACACACACACACAATCAAAAGAACTGTATCTTTGGTCAAAATTATCATATTTAACAAAACTAATGATAATACTCAATGAAAAAAATCCAAAGAACTCACAGATTTTCAGGACTTTGTTGCAACCAAACCATAACTTAATAGAAAATTTAACCTATTAGAGCCAACATCAAAAGGGACTAAACAAGAACAAATTGTTTATGTTTTTTATATGGAAATGTAAACTGTATGTTTAAAATTGACATTAGAAATTGGGTAGTTCAAAAAAATATTAGGACAGAGTTGAATATTATCTGACTCTAAAAAGCAAAACTGTCTAAGAAAGAGTAAAAATAATAATTATGATGTACTAATGAAGTACAGTAGAAGAACCTGCACAGAGGCATTTAGGGGGCAGGGGGAGCTAGTAATTCTGAAAATCTATTCACATCAGGAATGAATTTAATAGGGAACAATGCACACACACCCCACACTATTAGTACCTTCCAAAATCTATGAAGAAATGAGGAGGAACATGTATTAGTTATCTTGCCATCTAGAGGAGGGGGTAGGGAAAAATTGGAACAAAAGGTTTGGCAATTGTCAATGCTGTAAAATTACCCTTGCATATAACTTGTAAATAAAAAGCTATTAAAATTTTAAAAAAGAAATGAGGAGGGGATAGGATAAGATATGGTAGAGATGGATCTATAGATGTTTTGCAGTGAGACAAAGCATGTAGATTAATAGTAAAGGGATAAATTACCAGGGAAAGAAGATAATGTAGGGATTTCTGGGTAGGAAGAGGTTAAGTAATAATAAAGCAAATTAAAGAGTAGAATTATAGTAGGAGAGTTAGTAGGGATAGGGAGTAAGAGACATGCACAAATACTATAATAACGATTAGGAGTAGAATTTATTAGAAAAAAAGTAGGTTTAGTAATTATTGATCTCAAAGTCAAATGTAAAGATTCAATCAAGAGAGAAATCTCCATTATATATCAGTCATATTAATATTATTTTAGATGTATATCTACAAATGTGTAAATACATATGTATATGTGTATATATACATATATGTGTGGATGTATGCATATAGGTGTAAACTATTTGTGTATATAGATATATGTGTGAATACACACACACATACACATACACACACATATCTATGATTAACTGCTATCTGTTTGGGGAAAGTAGTAAAGGGATGAAAGGGAGGAAAAGAATAAAGTAAAAAGAACTGTATCTTTATTAGGGCAATTAAAAGGAGTCTATACATAGAGAGAGGTTGTAGGCAAAAGTAATTTTAATGTGATGATATAAAACAGTAAGGGGTTAAAAAGTGATTGAACTGAGAATAGAGGAAAGGAGGAGGTAGAATAAAGTATATTATATGAAGAGATGCAAAAGACCTATTGGAGTAGATAGAAAGAAGGGAGGGAGAGATTAGCATTGCTTGAATCTTGCTTTTTAATCAGATTTGCCTCAAAGAGAGCTAAGAAAGACATGTACTCAGTATGGTACAGAAATTTATCTTGCCCTGAGGAGAAGTAGGAGGGGAAAAGGAAAAAGGAAATGGGTTGCTGATAGACAGGAAGGCAAATTGAAGAAAATAGTAGACAGAAACAAACTTTCATGAAGAGATACAGAATGAAAAGAGAAAGAAAAAGGTAAAAGGGAAGGAAAGGATAAAAGGAAATACACAGCAATAATAATTGTGAATGTGAATGAAATGAACCTTCCCAGAAAATGAAAGCTGATAGTAGAATGGATTAAGAATAAAAATCCTATAATATATTGTATACAAGAAAACACATTTGAAGCAGAGGGATATACACAGAGTAAAGGTAAAAGGCTAGAGCAGAATATATCCTGCATCAAATGATGTAAAAAAAGGGGGGCAGAGTAATTCCTGTTTTTAGACAAAGCATAAACAAAAGTATACCCAATTAAAAGAGAAAATGAAGGAAATTATATCTTGATAAAATGTTCCATAGATAATGAAGTAATATCAGTACTAAACATATAAGCACCAAGTGGTATAGCATCCAGATTTTTAGGAAGTAATGTAACAGGAAGACATGAATATCAAAACTATACTACTGGGGGACCTCAAGAACTAGATGAATATAACTATCAAATAAACAAGAAAGAGACTAATGAGGTGAATAGAATTTTAGAAAAGTTAGATATGATAATCCTCTGGAGAAAATTGAATGAAGATAGAAAGGAATATACCTTTTTTCTTAGTGATACATGACACCTACACATAATTTGATCATGTATTAAGGCATTAAAAACCTTACAATCAAATACAGAAAAGCAGAAGTATTAAATGCATTCTTTTCAGATGATTATGAAATAAAATTATATTTAATAGAGGGCCATGGAAAGATAGCCCAAAACCTAATTGGAAACTAAATAATATAATCTTAAAGAATGCATGAATCAAACAACAAATCATAGAAGCAATCAATAACTTCATTTAAGAGAATAAAAACAATGAGAGAACATATCAAAACTTATGGGATGCAACCAAAGCAATTCTTAGAGGAAATTCTGTATCTCTAAATGCTTACATGAATAAAATAGAGAAAGAGTAGATCAATGAATTGGGCATGCAACAAGAGGTAGAAAAAGAACAAATTGAAAATTCCCAATTAATTGCCCAGTTGGAAATTCTGAAAATCAAAAGTAGAAGAAACTATTGAACCATTAAATGAAATTGAGGTGGTTTTGTGAGGAAAAAAATAATAAAATTGATAAACTTTTGGTTAATTTGATTAAAAAAAAAAGATTACCATTATCAAAAATGAAAAAGGTAAATTTACCCCTAGTGAAGAGGAAATTAAAGTAATTTTAGAAGCTACTATTTCCAACTGTGTGCCAATAAAACTAACAATCTAAATAGATGAATTATATATATACATATATACACAATATGTATACATATATATATATGACTCATATTAAGAGTAGTGCAAATAAATTAATCAAATTACACCATTTCAGGGAAAGAAATGGAATGAGCCATTAATGAACTCCCTAAGAAAAAATCTTGAGGACTATGATGAATTTTCAAGTTAATTTTACTAAACATTTGAAGAACAATTAAGTATAATATAATATAAACTACTTGGGAAATAAGTGAAAAAGAAATCCTACCAAAATTATTTTATGACACAAATATAATGCTGGTACCTAAACTAGGAAAGACCAAAACAGAAAGAAAATTATGGACCAATTTTTTAAATGAATATTCATTCAAAAATTCTAAATAAAATATTAGCAAAGAGACTACACTATAACTGCATAAGATTCATATCAGGAATGCAAGGCTGTTTCAAAATAAGGAAAACTGTCACCATTGTTGACTATGTCAATATCAAAACTAAAAGAAATCACATGACTATTTCAGTAAATGCAGAAAAGGCTTTTGACAAAATATGTTACCTATTCCTATTAACAACAGTAAGGAACAAAGGAATAAATGATGTTTTCCCTAAAATGATAAGCAGTATCTATCTAAAATCATCACCAAGCATTATATGTAATGGCAATAAGCTAGAAATCTCCCAATAAGATCAAGGGAGAAGTAAGGATGTTAATTATCATCACTATTATTCAATATTTTACTAGAAATGTTACATTTAACAATAAGAGAAGAAAAAAAATTGAATGAATTGGAATAGGCATTGAGGAACAAAGCAATCATTCTGAAGATATGATGGTATACTGAGAGAATTCTAGAGACTCGAATTAAAAAAAAAACTACTTTAAAACATTAATAAATTTAGCAAAATTGCAGGATATAAAATAAATCTGCACAAATCATCAGCATTGCTATATATTACCAACAAAGGACAGCAGTAAAAGATAGAAAAATAAATTCCATTTAAAATAATTCTGCATAATAGAAAATACTTTGTAATTTTCCTGCCAAGAAAAATCCAGGAACTATATGAACACAAATATAAAACACTTTTCACACAAATAAAGTAAAATTTGAACAATGGGAAAATATCAACTGTTCACAGTAGACTAATTTAATATAATAAAAATGACAATTTTACCTAAATTAATTTATTTATTCAGTACCATATCAATCAAACTACCAAAATATGTTATAGGGCCAGAAAAAATATCAAGATTCATTTGGAAGAACAAAAAGTCGGAAATATCAAGGGTATTAATGAAGAAAAAAATCAAAAGAAGGTAGACCTTAATAGGTCTTACCTAATTCTTAATACCTAAAAATCTAAATATAAAAATAAAGCAGCAATCATCAAAACTATTTGCTACTATGGAAAAGTTGGACACCCAAACCCAAAAGTAAATGAATATAGTAATCTACTGTTTAATAAACCCAAATGCTTCAACAGGATAAAAACTCAATATTCGACAAAAACTACTGGGGAAATTAGAAAATAGTAATGTAGAAATGAGACATAGACCAAAAACTTGCACTATATAGTATGATGAAACCACAATGGGTATATAGTTTGTACCACAAGCAAATGAGGGAAACAAAGAATAGTTAACTTGTCAGATCTATGGATAAGGGAAGATTTTTTTTTTTGTAAGAATGATGAAAACACTATGAAATACAAAATGGATAATTTTTATTACATTAAATCAAAATGAATCAGTTCAAACAAAACTAATGCAAAAAAGATTAAAGGGAAAGCAGAAAGATGGGAAATTATTTTTGATAAAGGCTTCATTTATAAAATATGTAGAGAACTGAGGCAAATTTATACAAATATAAATCATTCCCTAATTGATAAATAAAATTGAAAAATTAATTTAAAAATATGTGAAAAGGAAAGTTGTAGATGGAGAAATTAATGCTTTTTACAATCATGAAAAAATGCTCTAAATCACTATTGATTAGATAATTGCAAATTTTAAAAATTCTGATGTGCCATCTCATACTTAGGTTGTCTAATATGACAGAAAACTAAAAATAATAAATGTTAGAGAAGATATGGGAAAATTGGAACAATATTGCATTTTTGTTGGGGTTGCATACTGATGCAACCATTCTGGAGAACCATTTGGAGCTATACCCAAAGGGCTATAAAATTTTGCATACCCTTTCATCCAGCAATACCTTCAATAAGTTTTCTCAAAAAAGTCATAAAAAGGGGAAAAGGACTTACATGTCCTTTTTATGGCATATTTTGTGGTGTCAAAAATTGAAAATTGAGGGGATGTCTATCACTTGGGGAATAACAGTTACACATTATTGGTAGAGCAATAAATTAGAACAACTATTTTGGAAAGCGATTTGAAATTATACAAAAGTGGGACTAAAATGGATATGTATTTTGAACCAATGATTCCACTAGTAAACATTCACTTTAAGGAAGTCATTGATAACAAGAAATATATATCTACATATATATATATATATAGATATATATATTCACAAAAATATAATTGAATTTTTGTTATTTTTTGTCATAGCAAAGAAGCTGGGGAGGAGTAGATGTCAATAATATAAAAGGCTATATAAATTGAGATAGATGAATATAATTGAATATTACTCTGGTATGAGAAGTGTGATGAACACAGGGTAACATGAGAAATATTACACAAGCTAATTAATGTGAACTGAAATAAGTAATGACAAGAAAACAATGTATACAATGATCATATCATGGAAAAGAAAAGAAAATCATCCATAAAACATTTGAAGATATATGTGGCAAATTCACAAAGCATAAGAATAACTTCAATCAATAGACATGAGAAAAAACTACATTCCCTTGTAAAGGTGGAGATTAGGTTTATGGATATGGGGAATTAATACTTTTCCAGAGTATTGATCAATTTTGATGTTTTTTTATTCATTTAAAATATTTCTTAGTTACATATAATGACTTTCTTGGAGGAGAAAGGATAAAAATGTAGGGGAGAATTTGGTGAATGAAATAACAAAAATAAGAATAAAATTATCTTTTACTTTGTGTATGTGTGCACGTATGTGTGTGTGAGAGACATAGAGAGAGACAGACAGATGAGGTGGGGAGAAAGAGAAAGAAGGAAGGCATTGCAGTATCCTAGATGAGAGATGATATTTTTTGAGTGATGAGGAGAAGAATATAAGGAATATTTGAGCCATAGAAACTAAGTTTGACAATGAATTATTTGTAGTGAAGAAGAGTGAGGAGTTGAGTAGTACTGAAAGTTTGAACCTAGGTAACTAGAAAATTAGTGATATTCAATATAAATAAGGAAGGTTAGAAGATGAGTGAGTTTAGGCGGAAAGATATCAAGTCCTGTTTTATACATGGTGATAATTGAAATGTCTTTGGAACATCCAATTTGAACTGTTTAACCTAAATTGGTAATGCCGAACTGACACTCAGAACAGAATATTTCGATTTGGAAGTCATCTATGTGGGAATTGATGAAGCAACCAAATGAAATAGTACAAAGAAAAAAGAAAGCCCAGGATAATATGCAGAATGAGAACTATCATATTCCTGTTATGCTTTGCCTTGTTTAGAAATCTTGATTTACTGTTGTCAGTTCCTGGCAATGAATGTCAGAAAGAAAATTGATATATTTGAATATATTCAACAAAACTTTAGTGCCTTATGAGGATTAAACAAAATTGATAGATTTAACCAGAAAATACTTAGTCAAGATTATGGTAACTGTTGCCTGGTATTTAAAGTAGTCATGTAGAAACGTGTTTAGATATGTGTTCTGCTTCATCCCAAAGGTAGAATTAGAAGAAATGTAAATAATTTTCATAGTGATGAGTTTAGATCTGTTATTTGTTATTTGTTCCTTCCTGTTACTTGTCCTTCATTTTGTAGAAGAACAATGACATCATGTGTGAACTGGATTTAAGTGAGGCAGAGTTTTTCAAAGTCAACAGCTTTATTTACTTTTCCACTCATTAAAGTCCAGTGACAAAATAGAAGTCAGGATGACTGATGATGACCTGTGATATAGAGGATAACCTTGATGTTTTTGATGTCTGACCAAGCTCTAAGTGCTCCATAGTACCTGATTTCAACTGCTTTCCTGGTGATTGGAATAAATTGTTTTCATCAGTCCATTCCACAAGTAGAAGTTTGTATATGCTCCAGCTCACTGATAGATTTTAAACTGTCAGTTATACTTTAACCTAATTTAGCCCATCAGCAGAGAACATTTTATTGGGTTGTGACCCCTGTTGGGTGCTACTTGGAACCATAGGTGAGAGTTGAGTGGATAAGCAGCCCTTAGAAAGGCTCTTACACCAAAAGTATTAGTCCTCCCTCAAATCTGATGTTACAAAAATAAAGAGAAAACAAAAAAATATTTCTACCATCTAACAATTGAAAATATTTGAAAGTAAAATAAGTAACCACAGGAATTTTTGGATTTCCATTTTCTACAAGTCTTTGAGCAAAGCTTGAATGAAGAATTTGTCAGAAATCCTATAGAGGGAATTTTACACTTTGATTGAGGTTTTATCCAATTTAATGATTCTTACTCTATATTATATGGATATCATCATATATCTTACTGTCAATAGACCTTGCATTGACAATTTCTTTTTATCTCAAACTTTTCATGAACCACAAAATAAAAGTAACAAAACGTAAATATTTGAACTTATATTATTTTTTATTAACATGTCATTGTGCTTTAAATCGTTGATAAAAATACTTAAAAGCCCAAGGACAAGCAGAAATCCCTAGGATAGTTTATTTGACATCTTCTATCACATTGCTAGTGTTTAACAGCTATTCTTACATTCTTATTGCTGATTTCCTTTTCCTACCCATATATAGTCTCAACATTGTAATAAAAAATAGTATGCAATAGGATAAACAGCAATGAACTTTTGGTCAGAAGAAATGGATTTAAATACTGGCACTTTTACTTCTTTACCGCCTTGACCATGGCCCACTTTTCTCATTTGGAATTTTCTACCTTATTTGTAACATGCGGGATTTAGATAAGATGACATCAAAAGTCCCTTCTTGATTACAATTGTATGATTTTTAACATGTGAGACATATTCCAGTGCCTTGGAAATTTTTTGATTGCACACATGTATTGTTCAACTCAAAAACATAGAATCTTCCATTTCCTTCAGCTCTTATAGTCACAAAGAACCATACCTCTGAGATTTTTCTATACAGTTATTATTTCAGGAAAAAGAACATTTATTCATGGGCTTTCTTTTTCTTTTTATCAAAAATATACTTTCTCAGGCAATATTTGGTGATTTTGGATTAAAAATATGGCAACTAAAGCTTATGTGCATAACAAAGGCATACTTATCTATATTCATGGTCTTGAATTCCTTTTAAAAGGTTAAAATGAGATCTCTAATGATAGCTATCACAGAAAGATAAAAAATATAAGTATGTGTTAAGGAAAACTGCCCTCATTCTCCTTTACTTGCAGTGTGCATCTCTTTTATATTCCTCAGCCTCTATACACAGTAGAGTATTGATAGTGTAGTAATTGACAAAGACCTGAGTTTGAAGGCAATTAAGTAATCTCAGGAGTCCAACACAAAGTGATAATGAGGTGTGAACACATTCTTTGGAAACTGCAGGCATGCCAAAAGGGCAATTTGACACTTCTTCAGAAGATATAGAAGTGATGAATTATTCATGATAAATTTGGGGCAGACCAGGGTAGAAAGAGGAAACGTTCTGACTAGCCCAAGATATTGTATGGAATGACACTAGCTAGTTGCTTTTTTTTTTTTTTAAGCTATGATTTATAGTCATTAATTGGCAAAAGAGAAAGGGAAAAAAAAGAAATATCTGATCTATTCTTTTCATATTTACTGTTTTGACTCACTATGACGTTTTCCCACTTTTAACTTTACAAATTCATTTTACTTTTATTTGATATTTTTTATTCTTCTCATTTTGTTTCTGAGCTAAATTTCTTTTTTCATTAGTCCATGATCCTTGGCTAAATATTCAACTTCTATAGGATACCTTTCAGCTTCTCCTTGGTTCTTGTGCCCTCCCTCCATTGATTACTTCTATTTTCTCCCTATATAAAGCTTGTTTGTACTTAGATGCTTGCATATAGGCAGCTCACTATGTAAAAAGTGCAGGGCCTGAAATTAAGAAGATAGATATGAGTTTTAAACCAGTCTTAGAAACTTATTAGCTGGGTTACCCTGGGGAAGTTTGCCTCAGTCTCCTAGCCTGTAAAATGGAGATCATAATAACACCTATCTCATAGGATTATTGTGAGAATAAATGAAATATCATTTATAAAGGCAAAATACAATGTCTGATACATAATAGGAACTTATTATGCACCCTTATTTATCCATTAGAAATTTAACATTTAACACATTTAACACTGACTCTCTCTTTTGCCTCTTTTCTTTCTCCAACACTTAGCATAGTGCCTGACGCTTAGTAGGAGCTCATTAAATATTTATTTACTAAATGAGTTCTTGCTTGCTACCTATATAATGAAAAGGTTAGATCAGATCATGACTTTTTAATATTTTCTGGACCTCTTTGGTACTCTGTTGAAACTTATATATCCATTCTTAAAAGAATGTTTTTAGATATAGAAAATACATAGGGTTTTAAAAACAATCAATGATTTTGAATATGTGTGTGAATGTATACACTATGCATACATGGGAGTGAGTATACAATTACAAACATTGTGAAATTTATTGATAGAACTCTTGGATTTAAAAGTCACTGAATCAGATATTATATATTATCTAATATTCTAAACTATATATTCTAAACATTTGATTTTGTGAGGTTACTTGACTGTCATCAGTTAGAAATAGTCCTTAGTTTTTATTTCACTAATAACTAATGGATTGCACAATAGGGTCAATAGGTGGGGCAGAGTCATTACTTAGAAAAAAAGTCATTAGCATTATGTCTTGGGTGGTAGAATCAAAATTTGTTTGCTTATTTCTTTCTTTTTCTCCTTTACATCCAGCTCACAAAAGGTGATAGGAATTGAACACACTGCCTTTTTTTGTTTTAGTATCATTCTCTAAATCCAAAATTCAAGCTTTATTCCCTAGGACTAGAGGGTTTAATGACATAATACAAAAGGTTTCAGTGCTTAATAATTTTGTGAAGTTACTAAATAAAGATGTGTTGACATTAACATTTCTGAATTTGTCTCTACAGTATTTTCCCATTTCCAAATTCCATTTATAGCTAGAATCTAGGAGAAACTAAGTAGTTTGGAGTCTAGGGCTCAGGGCCTCAAATCGGGAAGATCTGAGTTCAAATGAAGCTTAGACACCCATACGTGTGAGTATAGGCAAGTCAGTTAACTTTTGTTTAGCTCAGTTTTCTCAAGTATAACATTAGGATCAAATATAAAGTGCTTAGCACAATACCTGATACATCATAGATGCTATATAAACACTCATTTCTTTCTCTTTGCTTTCCTGATTTTCACACTCATTGTACTTTGTTTTCCAAAAGCAACTAAACAATAAGCCAAAAAGGAAAAAAACTTCATTTTTTAATAGAAAAAAGAATCAGAATTGGAGTTGAAAAGGATTTCAGAAACCACAGCACAGAAAGGTCACCCTCAAAAGAATATGTGATGGATGGTCAACCAGCATTGGCTTAAATTTCTATGTAGAAACTCATCACTCAAAGATAGAATACTAAGTTTTTGTTTGAAAATATCTTCATCTGTTCAGAAATTTTTCTTTACTTCCACCCATAATTTACCTTTTTATATCTTACACCTATTGTTTCTATTGGGGTCAAATAGAACAAGTCTAATCCTTTATTACAGATCTTTATATTGTAATTAATCAAAACCCTGAGGCAGATATTCTGAGTAATTAGTGGCCAATTTAATAATTATTCTAGCTGGCAACAATAAATTAATGGTCAGTGATTTCTCTTGGCAACCAAGGATGTTAAAGGAGACTTTGAAATGTTTTATATAAATACCTTCTAAATGAAAATTCCCCTGACAAGCAAAAATCAGCCTTGAATGGTGAACATTTAATGATGAGGTGGGATGAATGTTTTTCGTTCCTTCTGTTTGGAAAGTGGCTTGATCATGAAACAATCTCCAGCAATGTGGATAGGAAAGCCATCTCTATTCATACTTCTCTGGCTAGTTTTCTTCTTTACTAGTTGAGTCACCCTAAAGTCTAATGGAAGTAATAAAAGACATTTTTTCCTTCTTTCAGGGTATGGGGCTCACCCAGATTGAATTTTATTTATACTCCAACTAGAAATCAAGTCTTCTAGTTGGATGGAATCCTGCTTAAATTTCTGGAGCATGTTGTTTGAGGGGAAGAAGCAGTTTCATCAGTTAGTCATGCCTTTCAGAGGTTAACTGATTTTGAAGATGTAATAAAAATAATAATAGAATAATAAGAATAATAAAAAGAAAAAAGGTGAATTACAATGAATAAATATTTATATAAAAGCAGAGTACTCATTTATTTCAAGATATTATCACTGGATTCTGCATCTAGAAGTTTAACATTATTCAAATTATGCAGTGAAAGCCCTTGATTTCATAAATAAGGAAAAGAATCACTGGGAAGGTTAGGTGACTTGTTTACATTTATGCAAGTGATGTATGTCAGAACAGGGATGAGCACCTAGCTTCTTAAACTCCAAATCCAGGTCTCTTCCTGTTAAATCACTATGGTAATGACTGCTCCAAATGTTACCTTCATGCTATTCTACTCCACTTCTTGTATGCTTTCATTCTTCAATTAACACAGGAGCATCAATATGCCATTGCAGGAACTAAAATTTTAGTCAAAAAATTTTCATTTTAAAACAAATCAGATTATGTAAAAGAAATGGTGGCTCATGGTTTCTACAAGGAGTCAAGCAAATGAAGTGACACAATTGTTTTTATTTTTTGCCTAAAGAATCAAGGTTCCTCATTTCATGATAAAAGATTGTTTGATGGTAAAGATTATGCATGTAAACAGAAAGATCATCATGAAGATTATAGAAGCTTAACTACAAATATTCTTATTACATGACAGAATTTTAGGAAGTACTCCAAGTAAACAATACTTTGATAGTTGGGTGACTTCAACAAGAAAATAAATAATCAAAAGAAAGATTACAAAAAAAGACTTAGTACTTCAATATGATACTGGAATAATATTGATATCATGAGTATTCTTACAATTCTAGAAGGTTTGCAAAACATTTTATCTGTGTTATTTCATTTATTTTATTACTTATTTTAGCTTTGTGTGGATAAGGTAAAGTATAAAAAGGAGAAATATATCATTATTACCCATGACATTTCACCCCAACTTGACCAATTATTTATTTATTAAATTGCTATGACTATCATTACAATATCAATTTTCTTTCCCCCACTCTCTACCATTGACTTCATTTTTGAAGATCTGTAATTTCATTGTGGTGTGGATGTCTTAGGTGACCAAATATCCCTCAAAGAAAAGTAGATAAGCACCCATACTGCAATTTAAAAATTGGATTGTAGTTTGGGGAAGTAAGGAGTCTTGCCCAAGAGCATTTAGCCACTTGGTGTCAGAATGAAGACTTGAATTCTGATTGTTCAGACTCACTGCAAGATCTCTATCAATGGTACCACTTTGCCTTTCCTACCCCTCTTCAAATAGACTGTTAACACAAATTGTACACTTTTGTTGCATTACCATTTAATGGATCATTAAAACTTTTCTACGTGATCAAAGTTTAGTCTTTTGCAAAACAAGGATTATGTGGTTTTAAAAGTTTGAAAATTCCTTCCCTAAATCCCTGAGCTAACAGAATTGAACTAAATCATAATTTTAATATAACTTAGACAAACCAAGATACAAATCTATGCCTTTCTCTATTTTAAAAAAAAAAAAAAAGAAACTAATTTATTACAGTTCTCTAGGAGGAACTGCATTCATAATTTAGTATCCTTACTGAAAGTTTTTTTCTTTTTTTGCTGAAAGTATTTATAGCAAATATTCCCTAAAGTTTCTATGTCATCTCAAATGTCTGGGTTGTTTCTCCTGTCCTTAATGGTCAAGGACTATTCTTATATGTATTTTATGGGATTCTTAGAATGTCAAAAAATCCATGAGAAGGAGGATGGGACCCAGAGGTGGGTCCTGGTAGTCTGCTTCTGCAATGACCCACTAAGCCTCCACAAACTGATACATCAAAAACAAACAAATAAGCAAACAATAAAAACTACTGCAAAATATATTAGAAATTATCTAGTCCAATATCCTCAATGACTATATCCTACTGACTGGTGTCTCATAGGGAGGGAAGTTTCAGGAAGGAGTACATACATAAACTATAGTGCAGTCCAGTGAGAAATATCATCAATGAAGGGCAGTTGATGGTGACCAGAGGTAACTGATTAAAAATATAAAAATAAAACTACTTCTAAAGAACAATCCAAAATGCTAGATAGAACTCTCAAACCGAAGCCACTTGAGACACCACAGATAGGGATGGATGACAAGAAAGAATGAACAAAATAAAGAAAAAATATCCATTCAAACAAAATTAGTAAGAGGTAGAATACAAGAGTCAAGGCTTGTCATTTTAAATTCAGAAAAGTATTGTGAGACCTGGGGAATTTCAATTTGTTTACAAATTGGCTTATAAGGATCCCAACTTGAATTATTTCAAGTAGCAAAAATCTAGCTGCCAACTCATCAATCAATGACTGAATCAAAAATATTTGCTATCTACTATCAGGCATGTTCCTAAATAGAGCAATTCTTGAATTGGGAAAGATATGAATACATGCTTGTACAAATTAGAAAAAATTAGCCATCTCAAAAATATTGATATTAACAGCCATTTTTAATATAATTGCTTTGATAATAAAAGTATAATGTTGAGAAAAGATTTATGAACTTTTTGGAAGCAATCTTATTGGGATCTCTCACTATGCATAAGTTCTGAAAGAATAGAATTCCTATCTTCTCTTATCTCTGTTTTCCTAGAAGTGAGAGGTTTACCACACTTACAACTATGCATTATTTCCTATTGTTCCCTAAATGTTTATTGCTTTGGTCTCCTTTGAATAATTTTATATTTTTGTTCATAAATACAAACACACGCATACTTAGACACACACACACACACACACACACACACAGACACACACACACACACACACATAATCTTGGTTCTTGAGAGGTAGCCCTGGAATAGATTCCAAAGAAAACATATACCCTACCTTTAATGGAAAGGGCAACTTATCTTTAAACATTTGCGTACAACCTTTCTTTATTTTTTTTCTTCCTTTCTTTTTTTGAGAAGGAAAAAAGAAAATTAACTGAGCAGACATGTTAGTCCTATGGATGGACTCAGAGCATAGTTTAATATCACAAAAGGGAAAATTTTTAAAGGGAGGAAGTGAAGTTTCTCAGCCCTCAATTAAAGGAGGGGGTGACAGCATCCCAAGAAGGGGAGTCTGTCTCTTCACTGATTTAATTTTAACTGCTACTTCAAAGAACCTGGCTTCAGACAGATGGCAACCAATGAATTTCGATCAAGGGATTCCCCTGAGAAGCTGAGTAAGAGTATTTAGCTTATGCTTTCAGAGGACTTAGTGTTACTTATTCAAACATCTTTGGATAAAACCCAAACTGAATAGCTAGAATGGAAGGAGCGAGAAACTTTTTTTTTTGGCATTTTACTGTCTTGGGGAAAAAATATCATACCATTTCTTTGGCTGATATATTTTTAAATGAATTATTGAAAGCCATATTTTCTTTAACCCTCTTGCTTTTTTTCCCATCCCAGTAATACCCAAAATGTAATTCTACTTTGGAATGTCTGTTAAGATTTTGGGGGGTATTATTTGTGTGATTTTTCAAACAAGCTGATAATAATTAAGCAGGGATCTAATTATTTGAGAATTAATGGAAAATCATTCAATATAAGACAGTTAAGAGCTAGAGGGAATTGGGGAGGAAAGCAGTTTAGGGTGCAGGGAAGGGTGTACAGTAGGAAATGTTATTTTGACTCTTATTTCACTCTCACAATATCTTTCGCATGTTATAATGTCATTCTCTGATTTTTCCAGGGAGGTAGAATCCATCTTCTTCCAAAGATAATGATATCTTTGGACCAATCTTATTATTATTTATTTATTTTTCCTATTTGCAACTGAAATCTTCTCTAGATTCCCCTTGGTTCTTGTCAACACAACCAATGAAAACAAATCAGATTTATCTTCCATATGATAGTCCTTCAAATATTTTAAGGTGATTGTCATGTCCATCTTAAGTATACTTAATTTTAAAATGAATTTTTAATTCTGCAGCATGTCTGGAGAGAGAGACAGACAAAAAGAGACAGACTGCAAGAGAAAGCAGGCCAACTAACTGAATATTTATTTATTTATAAATTATGTACATATATTACTGTGCTGATAATTATGTACATTATAATATATTTAAAAGTTGAAATTGAATGAGGATAAGAGAAAAAAGGAAATGATAGTTGATCCTAGAGAAACTAAGAAATCATTCACTGTAATGTTTCTTCTTTGTTGTTGTTTGGCATGAAGGAGTGACTTGGTCACCTTAAGTTAAAAGCATTTCTAGATGGCATAGTAGATAGAGCACCAGCCCTAAAGTCAGGAGTTCCTGAAGTTTTGAACTCAGACACTTGACATTTGCACCTGTGTGACCCTGGCAAGTCACTTAACCCCAATTGCCTAGCAAAAAAAAATCAAAATAAAAGAAGAACTGGATTCATATTGAAAAATAAGGTAGAAAGTCTGACTTCACAGAGTTAGGCATTATGGACATTCTTCTTAAGATGTTTAGACATCAAAGAATGAAAAGATTTTCAATAGATAGATACAATCGTAAATAGAGCATAAGGATGTTCAGGGAAGACTAGTTCCTTTGGTTGGAGGGCTCTTTTTCAGGACTCCTTTCCACCTTTGCAGCTCACTGGATCTACCCAATTCTCATATGTGGTTCCAAGGAACTATAGCAAGTGCATTAGCCATATCCAGGTAAACCATTTCTGCCAACAAGTTAGACAAGATTAAGGTTAACAAGAAATCTCAAACCTGTGTGAATTAAAGGGGAGGGTATTCCCCCATGTATGTTAATTCTTCCTGATGTAATGGGCAGATGAGAATAATTTGTTTTAGTGACCATGAAGGCAGCTGAAAATAGGCCTTGTGGGGCAAAATAAGAGCTTGTTCAGAAATTGAAGATCCTAAGGTTATCTACTGTATCATCTACTGCATCATCGATAGTCATCTTGATTTTTGGCTTGATACTGAAGTCTGATGACTCTAGAAGAGAAAGTGAGATAGGAATTTTGTACAACTCTGCCTCACTTAAATTCAATTGATATTCCAGTCAAAATATATCATTTATATTATTTTGCCATTTTTACATTGATTATGTAGTCAATTAAATCTTTCAGGGTGAGATGCAACAAAGTATGGTTTAATACTTTTCAGCTTGTGTTAGTTTTGGCCTAACAATTTACACCAAGAAACAGAGGTTCCTCACTATCCACCAGTATACCATCTGGCCAGGAAACTGAATCATTTCTATTTGAATTGTCTAAGGAAGATTCTGAAGATTTCCTGGCAACATGAGATACCAAGCACTGAAGTCCTTTCTTGAACTGATTCAAGCATTCAAACTCTACTTCAGAGAACACAATTCCAATGGGCTTGACTATATTGTTCAAATGTCAAGTGTGTGCTTACTTAAAAATCTATTTATGGAAAATTCACACAAGTCAACACTCAGATGGAAATCAGAAGAACTGATACAAGGACACTTTTAAGATCTCTTTGAAGAAATTGGAAATTAATTGTGAGCCCTCAGAGGCACTGACACAGGACTACCCAGAATGCTTTGCCCATGTCAAAAAAGGTGCTGTACTCTAAAAGCAAAACAGAATTGCAGTAGCAATGCGAGATGTACATATTCAAAGACTTCTCCTTTCCAAAATTTCATATGGATTATTTGTGCCCAACCTGTGGTAGAACCTGATAATTTCAGATTGGTCTGATCAGCCACAGTCAGACACATCATACCTTGACCTCAATAATTTCAGACTTCTTTGAGGAGAAAGGATTATACCAATTAAGAAATCAAGTAAGGTTTTGTTTGTTTTTACATTTAAGGAGACATTAGCAAAGCAGAAAATAAATAGGGAAAGAATGAGAGAGGGGAAAATAGAGGAAGCAATCTATTAAGAAGGTTGTACACAGTAGAATCACTTGTTAATGTTAAAGGAGTTGACTTGACAAGGAAAAGTGCCACTATTGTTTTTTTGAGACAAAGATAAAGGAGTAGTTTAGTAATAGAAGGTAACTGAGTTATATAACATGGGAAAGAGAATTCTCACTAAATGACCTCAATTTTTTTTTTCAATGAAATTTGAAGCAACTAGGTGGTGCAGTGAAAAGAATGCTGGGGCCTGGAGTCAGGAAGATTCATCTTCCTCAGACACTAGCTGCTAGTCCCTGCGCAAGTTATTTAACCCTGTCTGTTTCTGTTTTCTTGTCTGTAATATGAACTGGAGAAGAAAATGGCAAAACATTCCAGTATCTTTGCCAAGAATAGTCACACAATGAAACATCCAGATAAAGATCGCTTTAGAAGCTCAAGACAAGGGAGTTCATTTTTTCTTCCAAATGGCATTAATGTTGTAGTTGTTAAATCATTTTCTTCACATCTGATTTTTCATGACCCTATTTGGAAAAGATACTGGATGTTTTTCTTCTCCAGGAAATATTGCAGATGAGCAAATGAGCAGATGAGCAAAAATGTTGAATGACTTGTCCAGAGTCATACAAATAGTAAGAATCAAAGGCTGAATTTGAACTCAAAAAAATGAAGTATTCCACACTAAATGCTCTATTTACGGTGCCTCTGACCATTCCCAAATGGATAATTAAAACAAATAATTAAAACACATATCACAACATTTCAGTAAGTGTCTGTAGCAAGATTTAAACTCAGGAATATGAGTCTTCCTGACTCTAGACACAGCACTTTGGACTGCAACACCTAACTGTCACTTTATACATTATAATAAGTTAATAAATGTTTGCTTGTTTGAATTAAATTGAGTTCACTTTTAAAAGACACTTCACTGTTCAATATAACTGTGAAGTATCTCTGAAATATAAGGAAGTAAAAATGTGACTTGAAAGTTTATTACTGATCAGTATCTATCTCACAGTATTTATTTATAGCATAGCAATTTTAAAATACATGATTTGGGAGTTTTTAAGTGGACATTTTATCTATCAATCTCTATGCATTCACATGTATGTGTTTTTATATACACACATATATGCATGAACATATACATGCATGTATATGTATATATATAATGAAATCTAATGCTGGAAATTTGTATAATGGTATCCAGTACAACTGATTAAGTTATAAGAACTTGTTTAGAGGAATAGAAGTTTTGAAAGAGATGTGATGAATGGAATAGTGACACAATTATGGAAATTTAAAAGGAAGGCCTTGCCACAGTGAAGGCCCGTTTTTATGGATACTTCAGTTACAGGTCTGTTAATTTCAACTTTGGCAAAAGCTATCTTCCTTTTCCTAAGTTTTAATTTACCCATTTTTAGAAGAAGGTCTCTATAATTCTTAAATTTTTTTCAAATTGATTCAGCAAATTGTGTTATATAATCACATTAGTTTCTACCTGACATAATACAAAAACCAAAACAAAATTATTACTACTTCCAAGGAACTTATATTCTATAATGTACATTTAAACAAATAAAAGACATGCAAAATTTGTACAAAATCATTTTGAGGATGGGAAATAAACTGTAACAATCAAGATATCTGAAAATATGTAAAAAAGGTGCTCTAATCTGCCTTTTAAAGAGGATTAGAATTCTAAACAATAGAGGTGAGGAGGACAGCATTATGTCCATGAAAGAAATGCATCTACTTAATATGAAAATGGAAAATATTATGGAGAACAACAAATAGTTTTACTTAACTAGAACATATTTTAAAAAATAGCTTAGTTAGAAAATACCTAGAATGAGGGGGAATAATGGCAATGAACCTAGAAAGATTGATTATGGTTAGATAACAAAGACTTTAAATACCCCAAAGTAGGCTCCCATATTGTATTTTAGAGCCAAAAGGGAATCATTGAAAGTTCTTGAGTAGAAGAGTAATATGGTTACATATTCCAACTATAATATCCTAAAATTACATGAAATTTTCAACAGTAAAAGTAGTATATGATTTAATCTTATTACTTTTTGAGTACCTCCTAATTTCCATAATAATGGAAGCCAATATAAAAATATTACTTATATAATAAAGTGTACTCCAAATTTGCTATCAATCTGATGAGTTGATGAATCTTAATTGATTGAGAAATAAAACCACCCTTGGTGCCCAAGTCAGAAAAAAAAAAGTTGAAAACTGTAATTGACTACACTGGGCTGAACAATTAAGCTTGACTTGCTGTCTTTGCTACATTTGCAATAGTGGCATTTGGCATTTACTAACAAGAATAGAGCCAAAAAGAGGCCATTAGTTCAGCTAAGTGTCAGATACTGCATAAAGTGAAATCTAAGGTAGTCAGGTGTGAAAGTTGTAGAGAAGTAGGTAGTTATTTCCAGCAAGAAGAGCTGTAGACACACAAGGAAAGTTTTCTTTAAATAGAATGTATAGCAGTAATCCTAAATGTTATTACCACACAGATTGCTTTTAAGAGCTGAGCAAGGAAAGAGGTTGCTGTTTGTCCTTCACTCTCAAAGAGGACCATGACATCAGGTTGGTGATGACATGACATGCAATTGAATGGCATTTGAATATACAAGGTCACCTGATCCATTTTCCCCTCCAGAGCCATCTGGGTGTCCAGGGGCAAAATATAAATCGAGATGACTGGAGATGACCCTGGATGACCTTGGACTTTTTAAGCTGAGGTCTTTAATATGTTTCAATCTGGCAGAGACCACACCCATTCAGTGATTAAGGCTAGGTGGTGATTGAGACAAGAATCTCTTCTTTCACTTAGTCCAAAAAAAAAATGTGAATAAATAAATGCATGAATCTGGGAGAGGAAGACCCTCAGAGTTACTAGACACAGCAGAAATGATCAATATTTACATTCAATCTGAGTCAATCTGGACCCAAACAATGACCAAATGCTTGGCCTAGGATCTATGGTGGCCAATTAGAATCAGGTTTTGGTTTAAGGCTTGGTCCTTAAGAAAGAAATGTAGCCAGAAAAGCCCAAGATATCTTGGGAGGGTTCAGAGGTGCAGGGGAGAAAAAAATTGCTTTGAAGAGCCTCTCTAGGTGCTATACTGAGGGAGGAAAAGAGGGAATAAGGAAAAGAGGGAGGGAGAGAGGCAAGAAAGGGTGGAAGGAAGGAGGAAAGGAAGGAAGGAAAGAAGAAAGGAAGGAAGCAAAGGATGGAGGAAGAATGGAAGGAAGCAAAGGATGGAGGAAGAATGGAAGGATGAAAGGAAAATAAAGAAGGATGGAAGGAAGGAAGGAAAACAGGAAGGAGGGAAGGAAGGAAGTAAAGAAGAAAGGAAGGAAGCAAAGGATGGAGGAAGAATGGAAGGAAGCAAAGGATGGAGGAAGAATGGAAGGATGAAAGGAAAATAAAGAAGGATGGAAGGAAGGAAGACAGAAAGGAAGGAAGGAAGGAAAGGAAGGAAAGGAAGAAGGAAGGAAGAAAAGAAGGAAGGAGTCTTCCTACTGACCAATTCCAGTTTCTGGGCCAGCTTTACTCACAAAGGTTGGTGTTTATCCTTTGTTCTCAAAGAGTGTGATGCTATCAGGGAGGTGATGCCATGACATGGAAGTAAATTGGATTTAAATGAGGGAGGCTGTGCAAGGTCACCTGCTTCGCTTTTTCCTCCAGAGCCATCTGGGTCCAGTGGCAAGATACAAAAGACACCTCAATGCCTAATCTCAATGCCTAATCTCAAATTAATGTTAATTCGAATTTGAATGGAAAGATCTCTGAAAGATCATAGCATTCCAGAGTTGGAAGAGACCTCAGTGTCTCTTCTGTCTATCCTATATTTTCATATCTCCAAAAGAATTTCCCATAGTACCAAATGGTAACATAGCCTTTTCTTTTTTATTTATTCATTTCTTTATTATGTATTTACCTATTTGTTTTGTTTATTTATTTGTTTACTTATTTATATACTTTTACAATGGCAAAACCTTTTGTTCCAATTTTTCCTCTCCTTTCCCTCATCCTCTCCCCTATGTATCCTTTTCTTGAAGACTGTTGGTCAAGACAGCCCTTTACTTCCTAAAGCAGATTATCTACTTGGAACTAAACTATAATTGGTAAGAAGCTTCCCTCTTCCACTTCTACCTTTGCCTCAAGCTTGATATATATATAATACATATTTAAATTTTTTAAATATTCATCTCATCTCTTAATTCTACCCTGTAGGACAAAAGTGGAAAAATGATTTAATCAGTCTTTCATAAATTAAAAAAAAAACTTATTTTTTCTTGTGTTCTTCCCAATCCTATGAGGATTTAAGTACAACTTCATTGACTATTATGATTCAGAACTGGAAAGGATTTGAAAGTCCAATTCCTATATTTTATAGAGAAAATATATTGAATATTAGAGAGCCTTAAGACTTAGCACCATATAATAGAGATTTAGAGCTAGATAGAGCATTAGAGGTAATATAGTTCAATACCCTCATTTTAGAGATGATGCAACTTTGGCCCAGTTGGTCAAGTGACTTTCCTAAGGTTGGGACAGAAAACATAAGAGGTGGAAGGGTCACACAGCTAATAAGTGATAAAGCTAGAACTCAATTTAAATTCTCCTGACCCTTAATTTAGTATTTTTTTTTATTGTGGGTTATTATAAAAATTTATGAAACCAAAATAGTGCCTAAATCTTGTGCTTACATGTAAACAAAATTCAGTTCAATCTTCTAACATTGAGTAATGTGTCCACTTCATGACTAATAGTCCCTCAGAAAATTGGGGTTAATCATTCCTGTGACACATCGGTATGGATAAATGATATACTTCTCTTTTTCTCTCCTAAGAGTTTTAAATACTACCTCAGTAGCTAATGAATTATATTTGTGCTGGGAATCTATTCGCTGTTCCTATACCTAACTACTTTAGTTTGATCATCATTAGCCTAACAAGGTTTGAATCCCAATGGTTTGGTCCAGATTCCTCAATATGATTTCTGTCATCTTGTCTACAGAATAGGACGAGAAATGTATCTTATATTTAGGAAACATAGAAAACCAGAATAAAAAGAACATTTTAAAAATAAATATTAAAGATGCACAGGGATATGAAAACTCCCTCTCCTCCCCATATCTCCATCTCTCTCTCTCTCTCTCTCTCTCTCTCTCTCTCTCTCTCTCTGTCTCTCTCTCTCTCTCTTTCTCTCTCTCTCTCTCTCTATCTCTCTCTTCTCCCTCTTTCTCTCTCTCTGTATATCTATATATAGATCTAGATACACACACATTTAGCTTAATAGTGATTGACAGAGTAGGCTTTTGATAAATCCTTGTTTACTGACTATACTGAATGCTTATTTTCTTCTCTTAATATAGTTTTACTTCATCATCTCATGTTGGCAATAGAAACAAACAACAGAAGACTGATTGTCATGACTGTCAATTTTTTGGTAGTCACTCAAAAAGATAATATGCCAAAGGAGAGGATGATCTATGAGATATCAATATCACAACCTGTCTTTTTGCTGAGTAAGAAAAAGCTGTACAAGAAAAATTAAGGAAAGAAAGCCCTAGAGATCTGCATCAGTGCTTTATGTTTCTGAGAGACTATTATGAGATAACTTTTGTAAATGATTATGTTTTTAGCATTTTAAAAGTCATTCTAGAAGCCTTGAACTAGCTAAATAATTTAGCCAGACAATATTTATAATTCAGTTGATTTTTCTCTTCATTAAGGCAATGTTTAGGCACATCCTCTGATCTATACAATAGTCCAGAAAACAGTTTTTACTCACAATATTTTCAACAATAATGAGGACTTTGTGGATTCCCTGGTAGTTTAAATTTTTGTCTAATTTCTTGCAAGGCTGCAGGGATTTCTTCCTGTGCTTGTCCACATTTTAAGTGCTAAAGGATACACTTAATATAAATGAGACTACCCAGAACTTAATCAAAATGTTTGAGTTGAGCTCACATGACCTGAGGAGATCTTAAGATCTTAAGAGCAGACTTCACAAGGTATGGATCAAATTCTTATATACAGGCTAACAGTAGAAGAAATTTGCATGGTCATTTATTCTGAAGGCTGACCTAAGGGAAAATGCCCTTAAACCTGAAGGTCCTACATAGATTGTGTATGTATGTGTGGTATGTTTGTGTGTGTGTGTGTGTGTGTGTGTGTGTGTACATGGGCACAGAGTTCCTAGGCAGTGTGACAACAGAATTTAGCCTTCTAAAAAAAAGGGAGATTTTCTGGGTTAGGGTAGCTTGGCAAGGAAGAAAACACCTCATGGATATCATTGTTTAATAATTTAAAATGTTTTGAGTTAGGCATCAGAACTTGTAAAAGAATAGGATTTAAAGCAGAATTCTTGGTAAAATATATTAGTTGGAGAATCATACAACCTTTGAAAGCCACATCGCCATATTGTGGGGAGGAAAAAAAACAAAACTCTTACTAAATTGAAAAGCAGCTTGGTAGAAATTATATTTAGGCCAATGATTTCTATCCTTATAGGACTAGAAGCTCAGAACAAAGAGAACTAAAGATGCATATCTTTCACAACTGTATGTGAGATGGAATTTTTAACCTACAAGAAATAAAGTGTATACTAAAAGAAAATAGAGGCAAGTTTGATACCATAAATTTCGGATGTTTGTACATGAATAAAATCAATGAAGATTATAAGTAACTGAGAAAGGAAAATATTTAGTTGAATATTGATTATAAAAGTTTTTCATGGATCTGAATGAAATTGAAATAAATGCATAACACCAAGAGTCATTCATTAATATTTAAAAGTTTGAAATATAAGAAAAAGAAAAATTGAAAATCACCATAGAAACATATTCACTCTGACTAATCAGAAGAAGAATGTGAAAAAATTATGTATTTCATGAAAATTAGTAAAAATGATAAATAAATGAGAATGGCAAATGCAAAAAGTTTTAGAATGCATTGGCACAATGGTAGTGATGTGAAGTTGCTCACTTATCCTGAATTTAATATAAAATTATGCTTAAAAATAATTTTATCCTTTGATTCATAAATCCAATTACTGGGAGTATATTCCCAAGAAAGAAAAAGACAAAATATAGTTAATAAATCATAAATCTATTTTTATTTATATTTTATTTTATATGTATATTTTTGTATTTATATGTATTTTATATGTATTTATATGTATGTTATTTATATATATTAAATAAATTTCTAGCTGTAGAATTCTGTGGTGGTAAATAAAAACAAAAAAGTTATTTAACAGTTTAAGTTCAGATGACAAAAGCTCTAAAATATGAACATGATGAAATATTACTGTTTAATTTGAAATACTGGACATGAAAAATTCAAAGTAACATGGAACTCTTTTCATGTAATGGAACAATGAAACAAATAACCAAGATAACAATGTGCACAACAAATACCTAACGTAAATGAAAAAATCACTAAAAGAAGTAAAAAAAAAAAATTCCCTTTAATTAAAGGTCCACGAGGACATGTATTGAATATACTTTACTCCCTTGCATAATATATTATACATGTTGTAAATCACTATCATTGTATGATTTCAAATTAAATGATTTTGTTCCATCTTGTGTGTGTATATGTAAGTGTGTGTTTGGTCAAAAGAAAAGACTGAGTCTAAGATGTGTTTGGTAAATATAAGTGACTATGATATAAAAAAGAAGATATTATAAAATGCATTTAAATTAAATATTCATTATATTTAGGTGGCATATTTGCTTACTTCAGAATGTTCAATTAACTAAACAATAAGTATTTATTAAGTGCCTACTCTGTGCCAGGGAAAAAGGTTTTTAGATTCTTTGTTTATTCCTAAACCATATTTTTCACTATATATCTTCACTGTCTTTACCATATTCACCCCCCTTTTTGAAATCATTGAATACCACGCTAGATGTTAACAGTTCAATGGGCCCTATCAAATCCTTCAAAGATTCTCTTTCCATCTTATTCTCTGCAGCAAATCCTGGCACAAAAAGTGCATTTATCTTCTTAGTAGTCATGCTGCTCTTTTTCAATATGAATCCTGCAGAGTGAGATGACTATTGCATTTGAATACACAATAAAATCTATTCCAACAACCCCTTTATTGCCTTCATCAAGAAGAACGTGTAAATCATCTTTCCAAACAGTTACTACTTTCTGCTAATTTTTGATGTCATTGATCAATAAAAACATTAATATAATTCAGTCAGCTGGTACAAATTACAATCCCATTGTGCCATACTTGTCCTATTCATTTTTTGTCCATGTCTTTCTATAAGTACAGCTATCCAACATCCTGAAAAGCTTACTCTACTAACACTCCAGTTACCTCTAGTTTTCTTTTATTCTCAGAACATGAGTATTTCATACTTCCCTTTATAATGCTGTACATCTTAAATATTGACTTTTCTATCAATTTTCATACTCTATCATCATTGAAAACATGCTAAGTTCACTTACACCCACCATTTCTCTTTTCAAGCACCTGTAACAGTATATTTAACATTACTGCATTTTTAGTATTTTTTTGTCTTCATAAAATCTCATGAAAATAGTCTATACAAGTATCAGGTGCATTTTTTAAAAATTAAAACACTATAAGGGAAGATACAAGCTTTCACAGAGGAATTTTCACAGCAGACTACTCTCTCCTTCATATAAATGAATGGCAATCCTTTTTGAATGATTGAATTTCACTAAGAATATTTGGAAGCTCAATAAAAATAACATTAGGTCATCTGAAAACTGGAAAACCTTCTTCTTATAGGGAATTATTTAGAACTACTAACTGTGTGAACATGAGCAAGTCACTTCATTTCATCAGGGAACTAGTCTAGATGGTTTTGCTGTAGAATTGAGTAGATGAGCATAGAGAGCAGTAGGCCCAAGTTATCTGGAGAGTTACTTGATAAGCCCAGTGGAGCTACTGTGCCTAAAGAAATATTAAGAATAGAAAGAAGAGAGAAAGGACATTATGGGCCCTTAGGCGTGAGTTGCCTTGACCACATATATGCCAAATATATGTGTCCCTCTACTAGAATACTCTATATGTGTATACATCTACTATTTTACTAAATCTGTGTATATTTATGGAAATTTGAGCCTGTGATGCTAGGAGAAAGTTTTGAAACTACTATCCATGGTATGCCATTTCAGTAAATCCTCTTATTTGAGCTAATTCTGTAAAATGACTGACTATTAAAGATGACTAAGCTGAGAAGGGGCAATGAGTTCATGAGATATAGTTTTAGAACATTGTACTACTAAACAATCTGACACAAGGTAGCGTATCCAGGAGGAAACTAATCTGTGAGATAGACTAGGTAGTATGTGGCTATTATTATTATTATTTTGGATGTTGTTTAAGACATTCTCCAAGAATACAGTAGATGAGTATGTGTTTCTCTGCTTTACACTATTTGATAACAGAATATTAATACACATTGTTTTATTGAAAAAAAGCCATTTTTATAATCATAGCTGGCATAATATTTATTATATGTTTAGCCTTTTTACAGAAGGCCTTTTATTTTGGGAGAGTTTTTTTTTCTTTTTTATATTCTCCTATAAAGTCAACTTTTTAAAAAAAATCAATAAATAGTATATAGAATAGGACCTTATTCGTCATATTTCTCAATCACTTGTACATGACTGGAAATGTGGTCTGCTGTGAAAAATTCTTTATGAAAATTTACATGTTCCTTATGGTATTTTCAAAAATATGTGCTCTATATACTTTTATTTTCCCAATCCATATATAAACTATTTTAATAAGATTTATCAAGAGAAGAAAGTAAGAATAGGGATCAGATATCAATATTTTCTTGTTCCCCCTTTTTATGGAAGAAAATGAGTAAAAGGGTGTCAATGTCCTATGTTAATTTTTATTCATTTGAAATCATTCCCCCTTGAATATCTACTGAAAATTAACCCTCGAATCTCTTGAAAATTGTAAGCCACCCAGGACTTGTTTTCTGACAATCTCTATGTCAGATCTAAATACTCTTCCAAGCTTTATCTTCTTATGTGCCACTTGCAGGTCTTTATAGAGTAGATAGGATACTAAGATGACAGTATTTAAATATATTTGTTTCCCTGTTATCACTAATGAGAAGAGATCACTATTTTTAAGCCTAACATTGGTTCATTCAACCTCTGTTCTCTATTTCCTTCAAATTTTATCTACAATGCTTTAAGTGGCAGTCTAGATTAGCTGGATCTCTTTGTCAAGTTTTGTTTTGTATTTTGTTTTTTTCAGATTTGCTTTCTTTTTAATTGCTTTTCAATGTTTTGTGAGGGGAATTTTTGGGAAGAGTTGAGATGTGTTATGAATTATTTTTCCATCGTTAAATTGATGTCAAAAATTCCTACACCAATGCAGATCTAGAATATTTCTACAGTTGAGCATCCTAGAGAGTTGTTGGGGCCATGGAGATATTAGTGACTTATTCATGAGCACATAGCCAGAATTTGTCTGAATCATGATAGGATCCTAGATTTTCCTGATTTTAAACTCTCTTTTTATCCACCAATACAATGGTATCTCTTTATCCACTAGGAGATACTACTTCCTGAGACAATATTTAATAATATAAAATGAAACAGTAGTAATATTTGGACTTGATGGTGAACATAGCAATTCTATAATCTAACACCGTCACTTGACAGACATATTTTATTTCATGTCAAGATCTTTCTTCAGCTTTGTTTTCTTATTTGCTTCTCAAGGATTTTTAGCAGTGATTATTTTGGGGAGATAATTGGTCTAGACTTTTTAATCCATTGGTATAAGAAATCCCTGTCAAGAAACTCTTTTCAACCAATGGAAATGAATAATTTGTCTACAACTAATGACATTAAAAAAGTTGCTGCAGTCACTGAGAAGTTAAGAGATTGTCTTAGGTTAACACAGTCAATGTATACTTGAACCTAGGTTTTTTATTTTTATTTTTTTACTTTAATGACAATTTAAGGCTAGCAATTTGCAGCTTACAAAATATTTATGTATGTGTTCTCATTTGACCATCTTTGCAATCTTTTAAACTAGTTTTTCTAAACCTTTAAATCTGTTTTACAAATTGAAAAGCTAAAGTTCAAAGAAGAAAATTAACTTTTAAAATAATTTTAAAAATATTAAGTGAGAATCAGGACTCAAAAGAGATTTTTTTGACCCTTATTTTGGTGCTTTTTTCTCTACATTATCTTGCAAAAGGTTCAAAGGATATCTGAACATGAAAAAGTTTTTTGCCCACTTAATACAGGAAGATACCATAAATTCTTATGTGTTTTTCTTTATAAATTAGATGTCTATTTTGGACCCTGTGAGTCCTGGCTTCCTTCATTATATTAAGTCAAAGTTTTAATATTAGTGTTTTCACTAATCAAGGAGTCATATACCCTTCTAACCAACTTTGACTCCAAATAGCTTTTGATTCCATTTAAAATATGAGAGTTCAAATATGGTCACAAGTCTGGATAAGTCTCAAATACAGTTCTGGAATCCAGGTCTCTGCAGACTTCTGAGTGAGTGACCTTTCTGCATCTACTGGATTTTAATTAATGATGAAATAGATTTCTTTTAAAATGACATTTAACATTTATATATGTAATTACTTCCATCCAACTTTAGAATTTTTTGTTCTTGTTGATAGTGTAGGTGGCACAATAGCAGGAGTGCTGGCCCTATAGTCAAAAAAAAAAAAAAAACAAAACAACAACAACAACAACAACCCAACAAAAACTAAGTTTAAATCAAGCATTGAACACTTATTAGCTATGTGACCCTGAGCAAGTAATTTAACTTCAGTTTTTCAATTTCCTCATCTGTAAAACGAGCTGAGGAAGAAAATGGCAAATTACTCCAGTATCATTGCCAAAAAAACACTCAAAGGGGTCACAACATATAGGAAAAAGACTAAAATGAGTAAACAACAACAACAAAAAATGTAGTTCACTGTACTAGAGATCATAAATACAATTAAAAATATTTAGAGTTAGCATTCTTTCTCTCTTTTTCCATCCTTCAACTTAATAGAGATGATTAAAAATAGAATTAAAAAAATAAAAACATAAATTAGCTAGTCTTTAGGGGTGATTTGCATGTTTTCAAACACTTCCTGAATGTGTACTAAACACTCTGATTCTGTGCAATCAATGTATATAAGCATGAATTTAATTAAGTTAGGCACTTAACATCTGGACATAGCCATATCTCAGTATACTGAGAATTAGCATGTTGGTTGGTTTGATATGGAATTTGAATTGTAATTCGGATAGTGGAAAGGGCAAAATACAAACCAGGTGAATTCATATTCCCAAACACAGGGGAAAAAATGCTAGTAGTATTTCAATAAATAATCCTGAGTCCTCTGTCTTTCTTTAACCACAAAAAGTCATCTTCAATATGACTTAAGTGTGATTATCATATTTTCCCAAAGTACTCTTTGTGAAAGGATACATTTTAAAGCTTATTGACTTTTCAATCAGTATGCAAGAATGTTCGAAGTACCACAATAGTTTACGTAATTATAACTATCTCCCTGAAGCACATTGCTTCCAGCAATTATAGTACAAATTCTGGATCATAGGAAGAGAATATTTAATATTTAAGAGATTTTAGAGCTCTTCTAGACTAAATCTTCCATTTTAAGGAGGATCTATACAGTATAGTACATAAAGTACTGGCAAGAACTAGCTCAAAGAGTCAGGACATCTCATTAAACTTTCAGAGATTCAGGTCTTTAAAAAGACAAGTGATGGGGGATAGAGAGGTGGGAGGAAAAATGATTCCATGATTTGATACATGCTCTTCTTCATTGGGAACCTCATGCTTATTTTTTTTAAATCACTCTAAAATATCTCTAAATAAAGGAATGACATATATAGTCTTTTACATAAAATTGAAGAAAACAAGCAAGATTCATCCAAAACTGGCAGAAGAGGTTGTTACCAATCTTGGAAAAATAGATGTAGATCAAGAAGAGTTCTAGATATCATCTAGTTCAAAGTCATCTGAATATGAAGAAACAGTAAGGAACATTAAATAACAATCCCAAAGTCATAGGAGGTATAAGCCCACCCAGTCAAGATTTTTTTTTCAGCACCACATATAAGACAAAATGTTAAATACTGGGGCCAGAACAAAAGTAAAAAAAAAAATCTGTCCTTGAGGAAATCACATGCTAATGGGGTAATCAAACATAAAATAACTAACCATATAAATATATATATATATATATATATATATAGTTGTGTGTGTGTGTGTGTGTATGTATAAAACCATAGCTCTCTCTTTATTACATATATACAAAACAGCTAGTCATTCAGTGTATAGACTGAAAACCAGGATAAGACCCATATTTAAATCCAGTCTCAAATATGGATGGACTGTCTGACACTGGGTACCTTGCTTAATCCTGTTTGACTCAATTTCCTCATCTGTAAAATGAACTGTAGAAGGATATAGCCAAATATCCCAGTATCTTTGCCAAGAAAACTTCAAGTGGGGTCATGGTGAGGCAGATGTGAGAGAAACTAAAGAAAGAGAAAAAGAGAAAAAAATAATAAACCTTTTCTATGCTTTTTCTTTTTAAAAAATAATAATCAGTAATATGAGTAAGTATTAACTACTTATAGCAGATATATTAATATCTTATACACATATAATAATAGTAACCAGCCATTTCAAAGAAATTAACATACATGGTATAATTAAGTACTTTATCTTTCATGATATTAAATAGTTAAATTGAGAATGTTATTCTGAGATCATTAACCCAAATCTTTCCTTTCTTAAGTTGATAAAGCTAATATTTAGAAAAACTTTTTGACCTTGAGTTTTCTAAGTCCAAATTTAGTCCCTGTACCTTTAATCCAGATTTACCACATTTAATCATCAGTCACTGATTAATTTAAATCTAGTTTTTCTCCAATCTTGAGTAAAATAAACTCACTTTAAATGTCTTATTTAAGAATAAAACTTTTTGTGGAACCAAAATGTCAGAGAAGGCACACACGACTTTCTGAGCTTCTCTCATACCCTCATTACTATTATTAAAATCAGCCTCAAAAATAGCATTTGATTGGTAAAATTTACAAAGATTGGAAGTACAACAACTTACCAGCTGAAGATAATCTGGAAGATTGTCAGAAATGATTTATCCTGAGTGGGCAGGAGCAGATCAGCACAAGCTGGGATAGAACCAGACACTAGCATATTGAGCAGACCGGGGGCGGGGATGATCTTTGTGGTTGGAAAATTTACAGAGAAAACTCTACCATAGATTGGGCTGTTAATGCTTTGGTTGCAAAGCAGTAAAACAGCAGAGAAATTAAAGCCAAAGGTAGAGGGTACTCTAAAAAATGCCAGAACCTAACAGGATCTGGCTATATCCACCCAAAACTGGAAGTGAATGAACTAGCACAGGCCACAACACAGCTGTGCAGCAGCATTCTGCAGCAGAGACTTTGGCTGGGGCAATCACAAATCTGTACAACAGTGAGGCACAGCCCAGGCAGCCTTTAATCTGCATAGTGAGGGGCTTGGCCTGGGGCAATAGAATTTCTGCAGCTTGACTGTGCTCCCCAGGCAGAGACACTGCCAGTGCCATGAAGGGTAGAGCAACTGCTAATACCCAAAGTGGGCTTTTGAGGGGGAGGGGGGACAGTGACACTTTTGCTGCTCAGCCTCTAAACCCCAAGGCAGTCGCTAATCCTCACAGCGGGACTCCTCACAGGGCATTTCTGCAGCACACCCATGGGACCCTGAGCTGAGTCACTTCCAGTATGGAGGTTTTCCCAGAGCATTCCCGCAGCTTGGCCACTCTTTGCAACCCATTGGCAGGATAGTTACTGACCATATACCTGTCCCTGCTCTGCAGAGGAAGCTGGTAATCTCCTTTCCCTGAAGGCAGACCCTGCAGGCTTTAAAAAAAAAACCCAAAAGGACGATAGCTTCTATACAGAAAAGGAGCAGATTTTCAACCCCAAGGAGACTAATATCACACAATCTCCAGACAATACCCCAAAGGGGGATGTAACCTGGTCCCCATCATACAAGGCTCTCCTAGAAGAAACTAAAAAATCTTGAAAGAGAGCTAGAAGAAAAATGGGGAAAGGAAAGAGAAGCTATGCAAGAGAGTAACAATTTGCTAAAATGTGAATTGGAAAAAGTAAAGAACTCCCAGGAAAGTAGGATTTGTGAATTGGAAAAAGAAAATAACTCAGTTAAAAAAATAGTGAAATGGAAAAAAATTCCACAGAGCAAAACAACTCGTTTAAAAACTCAATTGGAGGAGCCAAGATGGCAGAGAAGGCACAAATGACTTTCTAATCTCCTCACATGCCCTCAGGACCAACATTAAATTCAGCCTCAAAAATAGCGCTTGACTGCTAAAATTCACAAAGATTAGAAGCACAACAATTTAACAGCTGAAGATAATCTGGAAGATCACCAGGAAAGGTTTCTCCTGAGGGGCCAGGAACAGACCAATGCAGGCAGGGAAAGACTAGAGTCCAGAGCAGACCCGGGGCGGGGGTGACCTCTATGGCTAGAGATGACTCTCCCATAGGCTAACTGCTCTGCCTTAATTATAAAGCAGTAAACTGGCAGAGAAATTAAAGCCAAAGACAGAGGGTACTCTCTAAAAAATGCCAGAACCTAACAAGATCTGGCTATAACCACCCAAAACCGGAACTCAGCACAGACCATAACACAGCCGTGCAGCCACATCCTGCAGTATGGGGCTTTTGTGGGGGCAGTTACAAATCTGCATGGCAGGGGTCACAGCCCGGGGCAGCTTCTACTCTGCACAATGTGGGGCTTGGCCTGGGGCAATAGAACTTTCACAGTGGCTGTGCTTCCCAGGGCAGAGAC
Source organism: Sarcophilus harrisii (assembly GCF_902635505.1). Taxonomy (NCBI): domain Eukaryota; kingdom Metazoa; phylum Chordata; class Mammalia; order Dasyuromorphia; family Dasyuridae; genus Sarcophilus; species Sarcophilus harrisii. The sequence continues at coordinate 171,751,166 of NC_045427.1, forward strand.
ACTTTCAGTCCCTGCAGGACTATTCATTGGTCAGCCTCTAATACCCACAACTCCACAGGCTGCTTTGGCCTGGGGTAGTGACACTTTCACTGCCCAGCTTCAGCCTCAGGATAGTCATTAACCCACACAGCAGGGTTTTTTGCAGGGCACTTGGGCTTGGGTTACTTCCGGGGGGGGGGGCGGAACTCTTTCCCAGAACACTCCAGTACCTCCCTGCTCTTTGTAGCCGGTTGGCAGGACAGATACCCATCCATACACCTATCCTTGCTCTGCAGAGGAAGCTGGTAACCTCCTGTCCATGAAGGCAGACCCTACAGGCTTTAAAAAAATTAGTAAAAAAATCAAAAGGATGATTGATAGCTTCTATACAGAAAGAGAACAGGTTTTTAATCCCAAGGAGACTAATAACAGACAGTCTCCAAACAATTGTTGGTCCCCAACACAAATGGCTCTCCTAGAAGAGACTATTAAAAACCTTAAAAGAGAACTAGAAGAAAAATGGGAAAGCAAAGAGAAGCTATGTAAGAGAGCAACAACTTCCTGAAATGTGAATTGGAAAAGATAAAAAAACTCCCAAGAAGTGCAAGGAAATAGAATTTATGAATGGGAAAGGTAAAGAATTCTCAAGAAAGCAGGATTTGTGAATTGGAAAAAGAAAATAACTCACTAAAAAAAATTAATGAAATGGGAAAAAAATTTCAGAGAGCAAAACAACTCATTTAAAAACTCAATTGGACATATACAAAAAGAAGTTTAAAAAAGCTAATGAAGAAAATAATTCACTAAAAATCAGAGGTGAACAAATAGAAATGACTGATTCACTGAGACATCAAGAATCAGTGAAGCAAAATCAAAAAAATGAAAAATTAGAAAAAAAAACCATCAAATATTTATTTGGAAAAACAACAGACCTGGAAAATAGATCTAGGAGAGATAACCTGAGGATTGTTGGATTTCTCAAAAATTATGATAAAAAAAGAGCATAGTTACTATTTTAAAGGAACTCAACAAAGAGAACTGGCCAGAAGTAATAGAACCAGAAGGTAAAATAGGTTTTAAAAGAATTCATCGAACACCTTCTGAAAAAAATCCTAAAATAAAAACACCAAAGAATATTGTGGCCAAACTTCAGAACTATCAGACTGAAGAAAAAATATTACAAGCAGCCAAGAAAAAACAATTCATATACCGAGGTGCCACAATAAGAGTCACTCAAGATCTGGCTGCAACTCTCAATGCTAAAACATTACCTATGCATATATCTTGTAAATAAACAGCTATAATAATAAAAAAGAAAAAAAAACTCAATTGGGCATATAGAAAAAAGAAGTAAAAAAAGTAATGAAGAAAATAACTCATTAAAATAAAGAACTGAACAAAGAGAAATGAATGATTCATTGAGGCATCAAGAATCAGTCAAGCAAAACAAAAAAAAAATAAAAAATTAGGGGAAAAAAAGCTTTGTCAATAAGAGTTGAGAAAGAGATTAAAGGAATTAAAGTAGGTAATGAGGAAAGCAAATTGTCACTCTTTGCTGATGAGATGATAGTATACTTAGAGAAAGAACCCCAGAGATCCTACTAAAAAGTTATTAGAAATAATCCACACCTTTAGCAAAGTTGCAGGATGCAAAATAAACCACATAAGTCATTGGCATTCTTATATATCACTAACAAAATCCAACAGTTAGAGTTACAAAGAGAAATTCCATTTAAAGTAACTACCGGTAGTATAAAATATTTAGGAATCTATCTGCCAAGGGAAAATCAGAAACTATATGAACAGAAGTATAAAACGCTTTCCACACAAATAAAGTCAGATCTAACCAATTGAAAAAAATATTAAATGCTCTTGGATAGGGCAAGCAAATATAATAAAGATGACAATACTATCTAAACTAATCTATTTATTTAGTGCTCTTCCATTTAGACTCCCAAATATTTTAATGATTTAGAAAAAATAACAACAAAGCTCATATGGAAAAACAAAAGGTCAAGAATTTCAAGGGAATTAATGAAAAACAAAATCAAATGAAGGTAGCCTAAGTGTACTAGATCTAAAATTTTATTATGAAGCAGTGGTTACCAAAACCATTTGGTGTTGGCTAAGAAACAGATTAGTTGATCAGTGGAATAGGTTATAGTTTACATGTATTGGTCAACCTGCCATCTGGGGGAAGAGTTAGGGGGAAGGAGGGGAAAAATTGGAACAAAAGATTTTGCAATTATCACTGCTGAAAAATTACCCATGCATATATCTTTTAAATAAAAAAGCTATAATAAAAAAAAGAATAAAACTTTTTCTTCAGCATATGTGCACATTTGGAACTTTTCATAATTTCAAGACAATTATGAAGAATTTGCCTTTGGACAAAGTCTGGTTTAAGTATCAATGTAACTTTCAGTTACAGGAAAAAGCCATCTAGTTATTTATTCTATTTGTTAAAAAAATTGTCTCATCCATAGAAGTAGATAGAAAAATTCCCAGTAATGTTGCATGTTTTCCCATAATTATTTAACTACTAATTTTCTGTTTGAATTTACTCTACATTTTAGTGCTTTTTTCTTACCCTCAGAGTTTGAAATAACAAATAATAATGACAATGAAAAAAAACTATCAGGATTTTTCCCCTATAACATTTAAATAAAATGTGAAGAAATTTTAAAGATAGAAATTGCCTAACTTATGCATTACATATATATATATATATATCTACATTTGTTTTATATATATATATATGTATTTAATTGTGCAGATGATATAGGTATTAGATATTTGGGAGATTATTAAGTAAAAGGGGATGAAGCATTCAAAATTCAAAGATTGATACATTAGCAAAATCTAGAATAGATTGTTGAATATGATTTTCTTTGTTATGAATATTTAAAATTCATAATTGCAAAAAATTGAGAGACAGGATGTTGGAAGATATAGATGGCTAATCCTTGAATCAAGAAAATAGAAGTTTGAGTGCTTCTGACATATATCTATGTTAAAACCCTTAGTGCCCTAGGGAACTATCTATGATGAAATATTAGAGAAGTAGAAAATTTGTCAGTAGAGGCAGTTTTATCATTGGCCCAATGAAATACAGATCTGTGCCTCTCCCAAAAAAATATAAATTTAACACTGTATAAACTTTAATGGGGTGAGAACATAAAAATGTGAAAAAATAATAACTACAGTAAGTGAGGCAAATTCTTTTAAATGGTTGCTTAAGAAAATTAGTATTCTTATTATATAGCACCATTCCAAAGTACCGTCAGTATTGATATATTACAGACATATATGTAATCTTTAGATAAAGATTGTTTGTAAGGTTAGTTGCAATCAATAAAAACATCTTTCCCTTCTTTGTGTTTTCCAAAACAGGAAATTTTGAATATCTCCTAATACTTGTTTAACAAGTACTTCTAATCTCTGTGTACATTGTGCCATCATTACAGTTGGAAGAATATATTTTGATTACTTTGTTCTGTAGACTAACTACTTTGGAAGTTACGGGAATGTGAAAACAAAGTACCTTAGATGCAAAGCATTTCTTCTCTTATTCATACCCTCAAGGAATAATACAGAATTTGAAACCTTACAATTTTTCCACACAGACAGTGAGTTTCCATTCTCATAACTCCTAGCAATTTTTCACTCTCCCCCCACTTCTGTCTTCTCATTATTCCTCCATTATTTATTCCTCAGTATTAGAAGGAAATACTCTGTTATCTAGAAGCAATGTCTAGGCCATATAGAGTAGCCTAGTTTTTCTTTTCTTTTCTTTTTATTTTATTTCAAATAAATAAACTGTCCTTCAGTTTTAATTGATGTAGAGGACCAAGACATAAACCATTGGTTTCTTGTAGACTAAGTATAAAAGCATGAACAAGAACAAGAACAAACCTGCAATTTGACACACATTTGTGATTGGTACATTTTGATAATCAAAGCATAGAGAGACAAAGAAACTATAAACAAATATATTAGTGCTGTGTCCTTAATGAATGTTGCTTTGATGCTATTATTTCAACTTCTGGACTGAATTTTAAATTTAAAAGGTGTATGTTTTTGTTCGCATTTCAAATTTAAGTCACAAGACCAACTTTATTTAGGCCTGTCCCAAAGCATCAAGTAAGGTTTGAAATTCATTCATAAAGTCTGTTTATTTCCCTGAGAGTTTCATGTTTACCTTCTTACTTTGGTAAATCAGGTAGGTTAAGTTCTTTCTTCCTCTTCCCTCCTCTCCCAAAACTTGAAAGATCTCTCCAAATGCCTCTCAAACTTATGAGTATGAAGCCACTTTCCTAATATGCAAAAATGTTTTGGATGCCCACTTGATAATAAGTGTACTATTTATTTTTTCTCTATAAAACCTAGTGTAATGCTTTGTATGTGTATATATATATACACACTGTATGTAAATGTGTGTACATATGTGCATGTATAAGCAAACATGCAGATATAGCATTAATAAATGTTGATTTAGTTAATATTTACATTTTGAAAAACTGAAAACATATAATACCACAAAGGTACTGAGACAAAAGTTCAACTTTTAAATGAATTTACAGTTTATTAATTTAAGATTTCAGCATAGTTAAAGACACCACTTTACTACTATGTTTCAGACATTGCACTGGGTGTTATTCAAAGGCAAAATGAAACAAAATGAGTCATCAGGGAACTTACAACAGCATCTATTTACAAGTGAAAATAATAATAATAATTGTAACAATAATACTATCTAAAACTTCTATAACACAAACTATAGTGCTAAGCACTTTATTATCTCATTTAATCTTCACTATAACCCTGAACAATAGGTGCTACTATTATTATGCCATTTTATTTTTGAGGAGAGTTTAAGTGACTGCCCAGGATCACCCAACCAGTGGTTGAGGCTACATTTGAAATGAATGTTTCCTGACTATGGGCCCAGCCTTCTATCAGCAGCACTGCTTATTTAAGAAACATCATTTATTTAGTCCACAGAAAGGAATTTAATTATTATTGCTGCTGTTTAGTTGTTTTTAGTCATGTCTGATTCTTTTATTTGTTTGTTTTTTGAAAAGGTAATAAAATTCATTGTTATTTCCTTGTCCAGCTCATTTCACAAATAAGTAAAGTGAAATAAACAGGTTTAAGTGAGTTGTCCAGGATTAAACAATTAAAAAATTTCTGAGACTGGATCTGAATTCAGCTTTTCTTGACTGGAGGCCAAGGGCACTATCTAATGCTTTACCTAGCTGCTTACACAATTTGTGACATTTCCAGATTGACACGTAAAGATTTGCTATTTCTCTAAACTTTTGGTACTTGCAAATATGATACTCTCTAAATACTCGAGCTAGGCAGAAATGAAAAGGACAGCTCTAGAAAACAGTAGATTTCCTCTTCCTTGAAGGAATTCTTTTGAAGCCTGGAGAACACTACTCTTCAGGGATTTGTAGATGCATTCCTGCTCAGGTATAGATTGTAATTTAGGTACCCGACTGCTGGTGTTCAAATATGAATTAAATTTGTTTATTACCCTCCTTTTCTGAAGATTTGCAATTTTGTCATGGGAGTCTGCACCATGTTTTGGCTTTTTAATTATGTTTTGTACCTTATTATTTCAATGTCTGGGTATATTTGTCTTCTTCCTTTAGGAAAGTCCCATTTCCATATCTCATTTTTATAAAGAGGTGACAATATTCTTGAAGGCTATGACAGAGAAATAATCCATTTTTAAGACTCTTTTAAATCAGAGAGGCTTCTAAAACTGGCCTTGAAATAGTGTTATATCTTTCATCTGAGGATACTCAGAGGGCTCAATACTGAGTATGCTTCTATGTGCATATATCTGTGTATTTGTTTTGTCTACAGAAGCTAATGGCATCTGTTGTTGTAGAAGGAATCAAATATGTGACAACTATAGGAAAACAATATAAAATAGGATAAAATTAAAAACTCACAATGTGTAATACAGAATTTTAATATTATGGAATGGGGAAGGAATCTAAAGGTCATGTACTCCAATGCTAACTCATCCTTGAAACCAAAATTTTCTATACATGGAATGTTCATAAACTTTATTATTGCTGTTGGCTAGTCATTTTCAGTTGTGTCCAACTCTTCATGATGCCTTACAGAGTTTTATTGGTGAAAATACTAGAGTGGTTTTCCATTTCCTTCTTCACATCATTTTGCAGATGAGGAAATTGGAGAAAACAAGGTTGAATAACTTGTTCAGGGTAACACAGCTAGTCAGTGCCTAAGGACAAGATTTGGCTTCAGAAAACTGAGTTTTCTTAACTCCATAACCCTAAATGCCAACTAGTTGCCTAATGGTCCTATTGTGCCATCAGTGCTCTGGTTAAGTAACGCCTGCAATGCTGTGCTAAATTCTGGATGCCACATTTAGTGACATTCATGCTTTTAATAATAACAATAATAATTTAATAAGCATAATATGGTGCAGAGAACTTTATAAGTATTTGTTCTCATAACAGCATTGTAAGCTAGGTTATATTTTTATGTCCTTTTTAGATGAGGAAACTGAGTCAGGTAAAGCTAAAATGACATATGCAGGATCGTATAATAAGTGCCTGAGACTAGATTTGAACTGTATTTTTCCTGACTGCAGGTCCAAACTTCTATTACTCAAGTATCACTTTCTACAGGAAAAGTTTCCTAATCCTCTCTCCCAACACTTAGTGTTCCTTTTCTCCAAACTACTAATACTTATTTTGCCTTTCCTTGGCACACATTTAAATGCACATACTGCCTTGTTTTATTAAATGCAGGGATTGTTTTAATTTTGTCTCTATTGCTAGGCCTAGCACAATGCCTGGTAATAAGTATGCTTAAAAAAATATTTGTGTATTATTTAATTGTGTGATCAACCTCATTGTGAAGTCCTCACCAACATTCACAGTGACCTGTAGTTATTTGTTTCCTCTCTTTCACCAATGTAAGCAAACCCTGGCCATTTTATTGTGGGTTTTGGACTTTGAATGCATACATAGATATAATAAAATGTAAAAATTTTATGCTGTATGAGAATTTGTGCTAACTGCCTCTGGCCATGTTAATGCAATTATTGCTAGCATAATTTGTTGCCTCTGAGTATCTGGGGCCATAGTTTATGTGTTCACTAATCCTATTTCACCACAATAATTATATTCTTTAGGACTCTAGTGCTTTAGGATATTAATGTAGGTATATATTTTGAGTGGGAAATGCTTCAGTTATTTAACCCAATGTAGCAGAATGGGGTGTTTCATATTATTTAAAAAGATTATTTTATTAAAACTAATTATTTCCTTGAGAAAATGGGGGTTGGTTTAATAAATACCTTCTATTAAAAGAGAATAATTATAATAAGCTTTATAGGACAGAAAATAATCTCATCATAACCATCTTTTGACACAGATAGTATAGGAAACAAGACGTGTGAAACTGAGATAAGATTGTGAGCTCTTTTAGGGCAGAGACTATATTTTGTCTTTTTTATATTCCTGGAATTTAGCAAAGTTACTGACACATGGTAAATATTTATAACCTGTGTAATCTTTGGCAGATAAGTAGCTTGTAAAAGATAAGACTAGACAGCAAAAGAAATTCTACTTAGATTTTCATACTTGATTTCCAATGATCTTTCTTTTTTATTTTTAATTATTTTAATTAAAGCTTTTAAATTTTCAAAAGATATGCAGAGGTAAATTTTCAACATTAACCTTGCAAAACCCTGTGTTTAAATTTCCCTCCCTTCTCCCCACCCATAGATAGCAAGTAACCCAATATATGTTAAACGTGGTAAAATATATGTTAAGTCCAATATATGCATACATATCATCTTGCTGCACAAAAAATAAAAACAAATCAAAAAGGAAAAAAAATGAGAAAGAAAATAAAATGCAAGCAAACATCAACAAAAAGTGAGAATGCTATGTTTACCACAGTCCTTCTCTGGGTGTAGATGGCTGTCTTCATCACAAGGTCATTGGAACTGGTCTGAATCATCTCATTGTTCAGAAATGCCACGTCCATCAGAATTGATCAGCATATAATTTTGCTTTTGCCATGTAACATGATCTCCTGGTTCTGCTCCTTTCACTTAGCATCAGTTCATGTAAGTCTCTCCAGGCCTTTCTGAAATCATCCTGTTGGTTGTTTCTAACAGAACAATAATATTCCATAACATTGATATACTATAATTTATTCAGCCATTCTCCAACTGATATGCAACCTCTTAATTTACAGGTTCCCATCACTACAAAAAGGGCTGCCACAAACATTTTTGCACATGTGGGTCCCTTTCCCTCCTTTAAGATCTCTTTGGGATATAAGCTCAGTAGTAACACTGCTGGATCAGAGGATATGCACGGTTTGATAGCGTTTTGGGCATAATTCCAAATTGTACTCCAGAATGGTTGGATCAGTTCATAACTCCATCAATAATGTATCAGTGTCCCAGTTTTCCCACTTCCTCTCCAACATTCACCATCATTGTCCTTTTCTATCATCTTAGCCAATCTGAGAGGTGTGTAGTAATAACTCAGAATTGTCTTAATTTGCATTTTTCTGATCAAGAGTGATTTAGAGCACCTTTTCATATAGCTAGAAATGGTTTTAATTTCTTCATCTTAAAATTGTCTGTTCACATACTTTGATCAATTGGAGAGGGGCTTGAATTATTATAAATTTGAGTTAATTCTCTATATATTTTAGAAATGAAGCCTTTATCAGAACCTTTGAATGTAAAAATGTTTTTTCCAACTTATTGTTTCCTTTCTAATCTTGTCTGCATTAGTTTTATTTGCTCAAAATTTTTTTAACTTAATATAATCAAAATTATCTATTTTTTTATTCAATAATCATTTCCAGTTCTTTTTTGGCCACAATTCCTTCCTTCTCCATAGATCTGAGAGGTAAATTATATTTTGTTCTTCTAATTTGTTTATAATATCACTCTTTATGTCTAAATCATGAATCCATTTCAACATTATCTTGATATAGGGGTCCAGTGATCTTTCTACCATTGATGGAATCATAGATCATCAGATTATACATAGGTTTAGTACTTGAAAAGACTTAAAATGTCATCTAGTCTCTTCTGATTTTCTAGAAAACAAAATCAAGTCTCAAAAAAAGTTAAGTAACTTTTAATGAACAAATATTAAGGTCCTATATAATATAAAGCACTGAGAGTAAAATGGCCAAAAATAAGTGAAAAAAAAAGAATGATTCTTTTTTTCTGGTGCTGATTATAGGCTGGGAATGAGTGGATAGGTAGAATACAACTTATATGCAAGTAATCATATGTATTTACTCATTAATACTGAGTAATTTCAAGATCCAGAGAGTGCTAATACATTCAGGGCTCCCAGCCAGGTTTAGAAAAAACTGTTGTGGAAATATTCTGAAATGCTTTGACATTCTCTTATAAATCTCATGATATTAACAAAATTGTTGAATAGTAAAGCTAGAAGGAATTTTAGAGAACGTTGACTTCTGTGTGAATCAGAATAAGTATTTCCTCTAAAGCATTCATGACGAATTATAGAGCATTCTCTTCTTGGAAACCTCTAATATTAAAATAAAATCATGGATTTAGAATTGTATGAACATTAAATGACATCTAGTCTAACTTTCTCATTTTACAGATAAGAAAACAGAGGCAGAGATAAGAAAACAGAGAGTTGTTAAATTGCTTGCTCTGGATCATAAAATTAATTTGTGTCTAAGGCAAGTTTTAAATGCTGATTTTCCCATCTCGATGTCCAATACTCTGTCTACTATACCATCCAGATGACTCAATATCTTCTAAGGAAGAATATTGTACTTTGATTGTTTTAGTTTTTAAGAAGTTGTTTTTCTTTTCCCAGATAAAAATGCCTTTCTGAAATTTCTATTCCTGATATTTTTTGGCTCCAAAAGAATAAGCCCAAAACCTTTCCCAGATGAGAGGGTTTAATTGCTTCTTTCAAGGCCATCAACTACTTCTGCAATCAATGTTGAATGCCATGGTATTTAGTCTTTGTATTATCCTGTGTCTAATTTTACTTGCATTTATAGCCTCTTATTGCTCTTCTTAACATGTTGCACTGAAAGATGAACACATTACTTCAGATTTTTCTGATCAGGGAAAACACAACATGACTACCACTTCTGCCACATTGGATATTACATTCTAAGCATACAACCTACATTTGCATTTTTTTTTCTGGCTGTCATGTCCTAAAATTGACTCCCATTGGGACTACTGCCCACGAAAACTCTGATTACTGAGGTCTCAAACTACTTTACACATCCAAATAATTTGGCCCTTTAACTTATATTTTGGTTTTCTTGAATGTGTTAAATTATGCATGTAGAAAACAAAAGAAACAAATAAAACTTGTAGAGCTTCCTCATGTATTACATCTCAGGACTGGAATTTCAGTTATGAAATATAAAGTGTAGCCATTTTTAAGTGGCAGATTTAATGCTTTATTTAGATGGTGCCTATTTATATAGAAGTAAAGCATTTCAAATGCTAAGTTATAAGGGGTTTATTAGTCAAAGTGTAGTTTTTGTGGTAAAAGAAGAAACCCTGAATGAAAGAAGAACCATAAAAACGTTAAATGTTAATGAGGTAGAGTACATTTTCATAGATGTTATTAAACATTTATACAGCATTTTATACTTCAGAAAGCCTTTATTAGCAATTCTAGTTTTAAAAAATAGAAAAAGAAATCCCTTATCATAAGATCATAAATTTAGAGATAGAATGGACCTTTGAGATTATTTTATCGAACCTTCTCAATTTTACAGATAAATAATAGCTAGCATTTATATGGATTTTAAAGTTTTCAAAGTACTTTACAGTATCATCTCATTTCATTCTGTAATAATAATCATAGGAAGTAGATGTTATTATGCCCATTATATAAATGGGGAAACTGACAGTGAGGGAGATGAAATGAGTCATCCAAAGTCATACAGGTAGTCAGGGACAAAATTTAAACTGTTCTTTTTTTCCTTGCATTCAGTACTATGCCATATAGAAGAACATTCAATGTGTTTTACTTGTCTGAAGAAAAAAGAGCTAGGATCTAGGCACAGGGGTCCTCAAACTACGGACTGCAGGCCAGATGCGGCAGTTGAGGACGATTATCCCCCTCACCCAGGGCTATGAAATTTTAAAGGTCTACAAAACAAAGTTTTTGTTTTTACTATAGTCTCACCCTCCAACAGTCTGAGGGACAGTGAACTGGCCCCCTATTTAAAAAGTTTGAGGACCCCTGAAGAAGTTAGTAGCTACAGAAAAACAGCTTTTGAGTAGCTGTAAGGAAAAGAATCAGTTGGACAATATTGAATTATTAAGTGCCTGATATATGTCAGGCAATGATATAAATGCTGGAGATACACAAACAGATTAAAAACAATCACTGCCTTTGAGAAGCTCTAATGGGGAAATGGGGATATCAACAGAATGTTCCAGGAATAATAGAGATAGATTCATTATTCAATTCTCACTTATAATATATGATCTCTGACATCTCTTTCAAGTTAGTGATGCTTTGAAATTAATAGTAGACAAGAAGTTGCTCTTATAAATTCAAATGTCCTAGTGGTAAAAGCCCAGGATTGAGAATTAGGAAATCTGGGGAGGGGGTGAGGTGGGAGAAAGACAAATGGCAGAGAAAAGACAGGTCTTTGACTTCTTCCTTGCTTCCTTCAGATCAATACTATCAAGCCTCTGAATTGGTTTTAGAGTGACAGAATCCACAAATATTTGAACTGTAACAAATTTTCACCAGAAGATATTTTGGAAGAACTTGAGGAAAGGTCTCAGTGAGTAAGGGGGAGGTGATTCTTAGGCAAAATACGGAAACATTGTTATTCTATCCTGGTTCAGAAGCCTGTGGATCAGCAGACTGGCTGTGAGACCTCCAATACAACTATAGAAGGCAAACAGGGAGCCCCTGAATCCCAGCATTACAAGTGGGACCTGGCCATGCCTGAAAGAAGCTGGCAGCATCCACCTCAGGGTAGCAAGACATCGCTGTCACCTGTAGAGGAAGCTTGGGACAATTTCACTCTTGCTCTAAGAGCAGCCCCCAACATGTGAAAATGAGCAAAAAAGCAAAAAGAGCTCTGACTATAGAGTATTTATAAAGACAAGGAAGAACAGACTTCAAACTCTGAGCCTACTAAAGGCAAAACATCTCCAGATGAAGCTTCAAAGGGTGATATAAGTTGGTATTCATCTCACAAGGCTCTTTTGGAAAAATTCAAAAAGGATCTTGATCTCCCAACATAATTTATAAAGCATTGCTTATTAAAATAAATTTAAAAAAAGATAACTGGATATGAACAGACAATTTTCAGATGGAGAAATTAAAACCATTTTTACTCTTATAAACAAGTACTCTAAATGAATATTGATCAGAGAAATGCAAATTATAACAACTCTGAGGTACCACTATATACCTCTTAGATTGGCTAAGGTGACAAGAAAAAAAATAATAATAAATGTTGGAGGGAATGCGGGAAGACGGGCACATACATTATTGGTGGAGTTGTGAACTAATCCAACCATTCTGGAGCACAATTTGGAACTATGTCCAAAGGGTTATCAAACTATGCATAACCTTTAATGCAGCAGTATCTCTAGGGATTTGTATCCCAAAGGAATCATAAAAAAGGGAGAAGGACTCACATGTGCAAAAAAAAAAAAACAAAACGTTTTTATAGTGACAAGGAACTCGAAAGTGAGTGGATGCCCATCAGTTGGGGAGTGGCTAAATAAGTTATGGTATATGAAAGTAATAGAATTTTATTGTTCTATAAGAAACAATCAGTAGGATGATTTCATAAAAGCCATGAACTGGTACTAAGTGAAATGAGTAGAACCAAGAGAACATTATTGTACAATAAGATTATGTGATGATCAACTGTAATGGATTTGGTTCTTTTCAACAAGGAGGTGATTTAGGCCATTTTCAACATTCTTGTGATAGAGAGAGCCATCTGCATCCAGAAAGAGGAATATTGGGACTGAATGTGGATAACAACATATTTTTTCACCTTTTTTGTTGTTGTTTGCTTGTTTTTTTTTTCTTTTTGATCTGAGTTTTCTTGTGTAACATGATAAATGTGGAAATATGTATACATGCTTAATATATATTGGAATACTTGCTGTCTGGAGAAGAGAGGGAGAAAAAACTGGAACACAGGGTTTTGCAAGGGTGAATGTTGAAAACTACCTTTGCATGTATTTTGAAAATAAAAAAGCTATTATTTTAAAAATAAATCAATAAATGTTAAAAAAGAGAGAGTTAGGAAATCTGGAATAGATGGATAGACCTCCAAGAAAGTCAATGTGGTATAGAAGAAACATTGACCTTGAAATCAGAAATCTGGATGCAATTAAATCCTCACTTTACCAATTATTCACTATGTTATCATTGACAGGGCAGCTAGGTGCACAGTGAATAGAGTGCATAAAATCAGGAAAGCCTGAATTTAAATATGAACTCAGATAGTTACTAGCTTTGTAACACTAAATAGGTCACTTAACTCTGTTTGCCTTAGTTTCCTCATCTGTAAAATGAGTTGAAGACAGAAATGGCAAACACCTCTAACATTTTTCAAAGAAAATGTCAAATAGGGTCAAGACAATTTGGATAGAACTAAAAACACTGAAAAACAACAACAAATTATTGGCAATTTATAATCTTTCTGCATCTAAGTTTCCTTTTCAATAAAATGGAAAGCATACTTCTTGCACTATCTAATTCAGTGGAGGAAAGTGCTCTGTAATTCTTCAGGTTATTTAAAGGGTACCTAATTTCACTGTGCTTTTTCCACTAATCATTCTGGGTTTTAGTTACTCATAAGTGAATAAATTTGAGATAATCTCTAAGATAATGTCTAGCTCTAAATCATCTTCTCTTTAGTTTCCATTTCTAATGTAATGAGATTGAACTAGAAAATCTATCAAATTTCCTCAACTCTAACATTCTTGATTTTTTTTTGACTTAGTAGGAAAAAAAAGATTCTCTGTAAATGACACAAATGACATATATTAAGTAAGGCAAAGGTCAAATTTAATATTATATTCTTGATTACAGAGACCTTAGGAACAGAGCCTCCTTAGAACAAATCCTTAAGAATGTATTATTTAGAATGATTCATGAAGAAATAGACCTTCAAATGATTAGAAAATCGTTTTATTATGGTCTAAGCCTATCTCACTATTAAGATCATGTAGAAGATCCTGAAGGAAGCTTTTTTATAGTAAAGTGTAGAGAAAATATAAACACAAATTATAATTCTTTTGCCTTACAGGGGATGATCTAAAATCCAAAGCAGAGTGAAAATTTGAATGTAAGATAAGACTAAAACCATTCTGCTACTAGTGATAATTGCTTATATTTCTATTGTATTATGGATATTATGAAGTGCTGTCACTGAAGTACTTATCTCATCCAAACATAATCTTGGATTCTTTTTTAGGTCAGAAGTTACAATTTGTTGAGTTTTTTTTTTTTTTTTTTTTGTGAGAGAGTGAGAGACAGAAAAAGAAACATAAATAGAGAGAGATACACACAGAGCCAGAGACAGTGAGTAAGAGAGACAGAGATAGAAACAGAAACCGAGACAGAGGCAGACAGAAATAGAGGCACAGAATGACAGAGAAAGGGACAGACAGAAACAGAGATAGAGAGAGACACACACAGAGCCAGAAACAGTGAGTGAGAGAGACAGAGATAAAAATAGAAACCGAGACAGAGGCAGACAGAAATAGAGGCACAGAAAGACAGAGAAAAAGACAAAGACAGAGAAAAAGAAATAGAGACAATAGAGTGAGATACAGAGGTAAAGACAGAGGCAGAGAGATAGACAGAGACACAGACAGAAAGACAGAGTGACACAAAGAGACAGAGACACCGAAAGACAGAGAAAGAGAGACAGAGTCAAAGACAGATAGAGATGGAGAAACAGAGAGGGATAGGCATAAAGACAGAGACGAGACAGAGAGAGACAGAGTGAAGCAGAAACAGAGTCAGAGAGGCAGAAAGAGATAGAGACAGAGCCTGAGAGAGGCACACACACACAGAGAAATAGAGACAAAGGGACAAAGAGACACAAAAACAGAGAAAGAGATGAATACAAAAAGAACTTAAAGGACCTTACATCATCTCTTAAGTCTGAAAACTCAGGGCTCAATGCCTTGATTAAAAAGATAATAGCTTTTCATAGAATTAGAGGTGAAAATTATGTGAAACCCCAGAAAGTTATCTATAAACTTTTTGAATTTACTGTTGAGAAAGCTGGAACTCAGGGACATCAAATGAGTTCTCCAATGACTTGGAAGTAATGAATGCCTGAAGTGGAATTTGAACTCAATTCCTCTTACTTCAGATTTATTGTTTCTTACTTTGTACAATATAAATTCTTATCTCATTGATTGTGGTAGTAGTGGTGGTGGGGAGAATCATATAGCATACATCTGATTTACTTGCAGAAGAAATTGCTTTTTACCCTTTGTGGGAGGTTTTGTTTGTTTGTGAGAATCAGTAAATAGTAGATTAGTAACCAAAAGAATGTCTTTTAATTCCATCACATCTAGAAATCCTCAGACATCTTAACTTTCAATTCTATGTCTTTTCTTTCATTTCTATATTGTAATGTGATGAGACATGTGGGGAAGAATAAGGATGTAATGGGGAAGAGCTTCCTGAAGGAAAGTGGTCACTCTAACTGAAGCCATAATCCATTAAATGGACTTGTGATATCATTGAAATAGGGAATTTCTGCACCGACATTCTTTCTCCCTCTATACATCAACACATTTTCTATATCTTATGGTCTTTGGCATAATTGCTAGTGAGAATTTTGCCATAATTGTCTAAATGTGAAAATAGATATGGAGATAGGTAGAAGATAGATAAAAAATGATAGCTACATAGAACATTTACTGTTTGCTATGTGTTGGATGCTATGGTAACTAAAGAAACAAATATAAGGAAAAAAGACAAGCCTCGATGAGTAAAAAACATATGTAAGGAAGTTGAGGGCAATGAATTGGTCCAATGGATAGAGTGCTGGACCTGAAGTTAGAAATGCTCATTTTTCTGAATTCAAATCTGGCTTCAGATACTTACTAGCTGACCCTGATTAAGTCAATTAACCTTGTTTGCTTCATGTCTGCAAAATGAACTGGCAAGAGAAATGACAAACAAATCAGAATCTTTGCCAAGAAAATCGCAAATGGGGTCACAAAGAGTAAGACCCAACTGAAATGACTGAATGGCAACAGAAGGAAACTGGAAATGAAAGAAGATGTTAAAGGAGAGAGAAAGGGAAAAAAATACCATGTGGAGATGACTCAGAAGTATAGAGAAGGACTAGATTCACTCAAGGTAAAATTTGCCAGTCAGTTTAATGTGGTTCTAGGGGCAGAGTTCAAAGTTCCAGTGGAAATGATGGTCCAAAGCAAAAAGCCAAGGTCTCAAGATGACCAGGAAAACTCTTCGAAGTTAGACTAACGGGCCATTTATAACAGACTTGGAACAAGAACTTAGCTCTTCCTGACTCCATGCATCTATAGTATATCTATATAGCCATAAATAGACAAAACACTATGGCTAAAAAAAATTAAAAAAAAAATGTCTCCACTCACTAACTCCCAGTTAACTATGTAGTTAACACTACATAGTGAATGATAAAGAAGATAATCTGATGCAATTGTGACAATGAAAAGAAGACAGTACCATGGCAGTCTACTAGGATGGTTGGAAAAATTCTATTTTCTACACCAATACCAGGTTTCAAAGTTAAACGGGAACTATTATGATTAAAATTAAAAAGCAACTTTAATGATAACATTTTAGAGATGAAGAGAGAAAGATTGAGAGGAAATGAATTTGTCCAAGGTTACAAAGACAATTTATGGCAAAGTTTAATGCTCCTAACTCCCAGGCTTATGAACACATGAAAGAACCAATATTTCTAAGGTGAAACTCATGCAAACATTTAGACACACAAACATGTTCACAAATACTCATGCTCACATACATACACATAAATCTTTTGCTTGAAGAAGAAAGAACTAGTAATCATGAAAAAAAAGATTACTTTTTAATACTCTCTCCTTGTTGTCATTACATGTAGTATAGCAAAAACTTAATGTTCTACTGCACTTCCTTAAATATGTATTATTTGAATTATTATTAAAATTATATTGTAAATCTTACAATATATAAGACAGTGTATTGGATATGGCTTGGATATGGCAAGTATCCTGCTTTCAAAAAGTTTATAATCTAGGGGAAGGGGAAAGACATTTGCATAAAAATTAAGAAGCAAGGAATAGTTACACAAGTACAAATAGGAGGCTCTCAGTAAACGCTCTAGGATCTTGCATTTAGAATTGTAAAGGATTTCAAAAAAACTCTAGCACAAGTCCCTTATTTTACAAAGGAAGCAGAGGCCAAGAGTAGTACAGAGAATTATATGAGAGGAGAAAGATAATGAGAAATAAAACAGGTTTACACCTTATCGTTAAGATTAGAAATCTAGGATTATTATCACTTAACCATTAATTGGAATGTTTTATGAATAAGGAGACATCTTTGCCAAACCTTAAAAGAAGGGTATGAACTTTACAGATACAAAAATAGTGAAAGTGTCCATTCAAAATGCTAAATTAATGTTCCTACAGTCATTGACATAAGACTTTATAAAATATTTAAGATATATAATCTGCCTATATCTTCACAAAATTGAAAATGCTTTATTTCTAGGTGATGAAATGATCAAGGAATGACTATCTCTGTGTCCAACAAACCTCTGGAACACTCCATTATTTTCTCAATGTGTTTGACTCATGGTATTTAATTCCTCACCAACTTTTTTTAAAAGAAGTGCTTAGAAGAAAGAGGTGGTTATTATAGAGGCATTGTGTATAGTGGCTATAAATTTAGGTAAATTGACCTAAATTCCTACCAATCAAAAACTCAGATTTCTAGAGAGTAGCCAAGAATTATTTCTCTGAAGATTAAAGCTAGGCTTTAGGGGCATAAAAGATAGACAGTATGAGAATTATTTGATACATTTTAGAGCATATGTTTTATGACTTATCCAAGTTCCTACATAAACAATGACTGATTAAATTAATTTATCCTTAAATTATCCTTACTTGCTATATTTCCATTCATCAGTTAAGTCTTAAGTCAACATTTTAGAATGTGTTCTACTACCATATATACTACCATCTACTACCATTTTTAGATAAAATGCTGAAGTAATGCTCTATGAACATGTATACCACATTTTATTTAATTATAAATTTTAGTTATTGAAATACCATTTGTTTGTGTATGTGAATATTGAGAGTTCCATATTGAATTTTTAACTGGATCATTAACAGAAGTCAATTTTTCATGGAAAAAATATTACTAATATCCCCTTGTTTCCTTATTAAGATATTTCTGAAATTTATTTTTCTATCTTTTATTCATTGGAAGATAAAAGGAGCATTTCTTGAGATAACTAGTAGATAAAATTTTAATTTAGATGTAGCCTTGTCTTGGCGTGGGGAAGGAGAGTTCAATAAAAGGAACTAAACTTTTATATGGAAAAATTGCAATAGCTATCGTTCCCCCACCTCACATAGAGAAAAAAGACAATGAGAGGATTTCATAATCATGTTCCCAACTGCTTCATTCTTTTAGCACAAAAATTATGTAAATGCTTCATCTATCATGCGAAAAGATTATTATTTCTGTTGTTAATGACTTATTCAAGTCAAAAATATCAATTCCAAATGATAATTTTGATGATCATCTCTGAGTTATTGTTAAATTTACTATAAAGCAAAAATGATGATTAAAATAATTCATATCTCACATTTTTATGTGTTTTTTCCTGTGACTTGACTTTACCTTATGTTTTAAAATATATTACTCTGAAACTCTTGTTACTGCCACTTGAATTGATTTTTGTGACTAGAGACACTCTTGATATAGATGCAACATGGCATATTGAGACATTGTGGAATAATTTTGAATACTGAACCTGGAGTAAGGAAGGACTGAGTTTAAGCCTTATGCCAGGCACTTTAGTAACTGTGGGACCCTTGGAAGTCACTAAATGTATCTCAGCCCCCATTTTCTCCTCAATGTAATAAGTCAGTTACAAAATGCCTACCATGAGTCTGACACTGTGGTGGGATACAAATATATACATTAAAGCAATTTATTTTAAGGAGACTATATTTTAGTATGGAATAGAACAATAAAAAAAATAGTTCCTACTTGAAAGCATTGTTATGAAAAATCTACATGAGATAATATGGAAATAAAAAAAAACAACTTAAATAAGAGCTTTTAACCAGGACTATATGTACTTTTAAAATTTTGATAAATGTATTCCCATATAAGTAGTGTCCTTTCTAAGCTTACATTTTATTTTGCATATTTAAAAACATTTTGAGAAATTCATCCATGTGGGTTTTGACACACTGACAGAAATATTCATGACAAAAGTTAAGAATTCCTTCCCTAAATTGATGAAAGAATGTGAGTTATCATCATCATCATCATCAACAACAACATTAACATCCCATTAAACACATAGGATAGTCCATGTATAATATGTACTTTAAGAATTATTTTATTTTATGTAGGTCAATTTTCAATTGGGGCATTCTGTTCCATTGTAGTGTGTGAATTCCTACATGTTTTAAATATAACAAAATTATCCTCACTTGATATATTGCCATTCATTAGGTTTATACACATTTAAGCTACCAGGACACAAATAAAATAAAAACAAAACAAAGCAAAAAAAAATGTTTTTATTTGGTTTGTTTTTTACAACTCTAGAAAGCTAGATGCAGAATGTGCAGGATACATGATTAAAACAGGGAGCACATAGGATTAATGATATTAATATCACATATATTAATATAATGCTTTTAGCTATTCAAAACATTTGGCATCTATTATCTTATTCTGGTCCCACAACAACCTTCTAAAGTGCAAAGGGCAAGAGTTATTATTATCTGTGTTGTAGATGAAGAAATGAGATGGTCAAAGAGATCATATTACTTGCCTTGAGTCACCCAGATAATATGCGAGGTGATACTGAAATAAAAACAATTGTTAAATGTTACATAAAGGTAGGACTAGTGGAACTAAGACCATGCTGTAGAAATTTATTCAGAAAAGAAAGGGGATTAGGAGAGGGAAAGATTGTTTCCATATATCTACTAGAAAAATTACCAAAGAAAGTGATTTTGTTTTTTCTTTTGCCCAGTCATTTTAGTCACATCTAATTCTTCAACATTTATTTGTGGTTTTCTTGATACAGGTACAGGAACAGGTTGTCATTTATTTATCATTTCCTTCTTCAATTCATTTTACAGATGAGGAACTGATGGAAATAGTACTAAATGATTTGACCAGCATCACATAGTAAGCTCTTTATCCACTCAGCTATCTACCTTCTCCCCTCCTCCCCCAAAGTAGCTAAAGTTTAAGAAAAAAAGCAGCAAGTGGAGAAACTAAAAGTTTACAGAAGGAAAATTACTTCTCTCAGTCCTCTAAAGAACTGGGAGGGGCTTTGGGGTATCTTTTTCATGTTCTATCACATGAGTGATCCTTTGTCCACTACCTGACATTATCATTGGTTGATATCAGTCACTCATAAATAGACTTTAGAAAAATATTTATTAAAATAATATTTTTGGATTAGATAGTAAAAAAATAAAAAAGAAAAAGAAAAAGAAACACTCTCCCCTTTAAGCCTGTGAGATTTTTTTTAATCAGTTTTGAGTTCAACCTTAGCAAGTTTATGTGGCAAAATGATAACTTTTAACTTCTTGCTAGTATGAGGGATAAACCCTTATCCAAAAATGCCTATTCAGAGACATCTCGAAGCAAAAAGCAGAAAAGTTGTTATTAATAAATTCTCATGAGAATGAGCAATTCCACCTCAAGGGGGGAAAGAGAGAAAGCTTGTAGAAGGGCTAAAGAATTAGTAAAGATTTTCAGTTTTTATAGGTTATGTTACAAATGATTATATCATAAGTTGGGGAGCATTAAGAAATAGGTGCCCTCTCCCCTTAATTGAATGTTAGAAATTGGTGCCAAAAACAGATTAGAAAGGAATGCTTTCAATTTCCCTGGGTTCCAAGAGGAACCATCCATCAGACCTTCAAAATTTAGATTACTAAGCTAACAGCATTCAACTAATAGTCTAAATATTGATAACATTGAATAGTGATAAAAGTCATCATTTCAGATTAAGTAAATATACCTAAAGTTTAAGTAAACATTGGCTAACACACAACATACTTATGCAGGTCACAGAGACATAGAAATAATGAATAATAAAATACAGAAAAAGAATTTAAACATTCCTGGAAGTTCTTCATCTTATCTCTCCATTCCATACATTAGGGTCACTTTCAATCTTTAGCCATTTATTTGTGAAATTTCCCTTAGATGTGTTGTAGATTCCTACTAGGATACTTTAGAATTTTGAATCTACATTTTCTCAATTTGTCCTTAACTTCCAGGATAGGCACTGTCATTAACCTCTGCTGTTTTTTCAATGTTCCTAGGGAAAAAAAATAAAGTTCAAATTTTCTATCCATTTAACAATGCCATTCTCTACTTGGGGATGTGTTTTTTTTTTTTTTTTTTAACCAAAGATCTTTGACTTTAATTCTCTTTCCAAATGATTCCTCCTAAATCTTTTGGTAGAATTGTTTTACCCTTGCTTGCCACTGGAATCATCCAGATTATAAGGGTTTCTGTTATTTCATACAAAACCTACCAGGCATAACGATGTCTTTAGCCAATTCAAAATTCTTCCTGTATATTATCATTTCATTTCATCCATTCAGTATAAGGAGTTCTTCTTTCTTACCTAGTCAAATGTCCTTGATTGATAGATTGCATGATTCAATGTTAACAACAATTTCATCTGTGAATGATTGCTTCAATCAAGATGCTATCTGCTATCTGATAAAAAGTATCAGTAATAGAACATTTTTGTTAATTGCTTTAAGGTTAGTGAGATAATTGACAGTTAATTCAATAGATCCCACCATTCTTTCATTATAATTGCTAACTTTTAGTCCAGGTATTTTCCAGTATATTACACTGTCAAAACTATTTGTACATTTGTACATCTTTAGGGACTTCAGACCTGCAGCAACATTCATTCCTGACATTAAAATTCAACGCATTTCATTTTCTTTGTACTTCTGAATAAAACATATAATCCTTGGTAATTTTCCTAGTGATATTAGGCTACAATTGGGTGCAGGGGAGCTAAGTAACAGCGGGACTTATTTTAGTCACCTGACAGGAAGCAAAGGAAAGGAGATATGAAAAGTGGAGCTACTTCCTGTTGCTATCAGTGATGCTATCAGACTGACTCATTGATCTACTGACCTTAGTGCTGGAGAGATAGTGTAGTATAATATTAAAAATACCCACCTTAGAGTTATTATAAGGCTCAAATAAGAAAATGTAGACAAATAGTTTTGTAAACCTTAAAGATATGCATATATGGTCGTGATTATTTTTCATTAGGAACAGGAGGCATATTTCTATATAAGGCTAATCTCTCATTAATGTGATATCTTTAAATATTGAAGACTGTTATTATGCCCTTAAACTCTTTAGTATTTTCTTCTTTATAATAAATATTCTCAATTGGAGATGACTGTAATTTCTTATAATTTCTGAATGGAAGTTTTTCAGTTTTCTTACCATTTTAGTAGCTGCAACCTGCATGGACTATATCCATTTGCTCATCTCTTTCCTAGGAGAAACAAATATAGCCAAAGGAAGAGAATTTTCTCCATTGTAGTTTGGGAATTCATCATAGGAATCATATTTATAGTACTTTTTGTCACCTCACTTAAGAACCTACATTTACTACAAACACTGGAAAATGTTCTTATGAATGAGAACTAAAGCTGTGTAAAGTGGGATTAGGAGGCTTCATAGGCAATTCACAATATCCACTAAAACCACAACTAGGAAGAGAATATTAAAGGACAAGTGAGAAAATTCTATTCCTTTGTATTCCATGAGATATTCCTGGCATATTATTGGAAGACAATATGATAGTTTCAAAGTCTTAGTGGTTGGAGTATTGTCCATACTACAAACATATTGCCTTCTTTGCCTTCTGTTTCCTTGGCAAGAAAATATTTTTTATTCCAATCCTTTTGTATTAGTCACAGTTCTATTATATAGGTTCTGAGATTGTTCTATTTGAAGACCGTGTATTTTTAAATCAGCAGGAGTCAGGAATTCAGATTAGGGGAAAATCGTCTATCTTTATTCTCAGTGAAGAAGGATCGGAGGTGGAAGAGAATGGGCAATAGCAATGTATGCAGCTGAGTCAAGAAGCTAGCTAGACCAGCAGCCACACAACCAGCAGCTCGGAGTCTCGAACCCAGGCCCAATCTCCCCCAGCTTCTCTTCCCATCTCTCTCTGCCTCCACCCACCAAAATCGTCATTTCCTATACAATACATCAGGACTTGCACAGAGAGTGGGCAGGGACCATTCTTTATCCAATCATGTACATTAATAGAGTATAGCCCAATTACTATTTAGCCTCAGGGACTTGGGACCTCAGTGCATCAACTCAAACCTCAGCCCAATACAGTTCTATAAGAATTGATAAGCATGTTGATTTCAGAAAAGCCTGGAAAATCTTACATGAACTCACACTAAGTGAAATGAGCAGAACCAAGGGAATACAGTACACAGTAGCAAGATTATATGATGATTAACTGTCATGGACTTGGCTTTTTTCAACAATGAAGTGATTCAAGCCAATTCCAATAGACTTGTGATGGAAAGGGCCATTCTCATTTAGAGAACTATGGAGACTAAATGTGGTTCAAAGAATGTATTTTGCTTGCTTTGTTTTTCTTTCTAGTGTTTTTTCCCTTTTTGATCAGATTTTTCTTGTGCAGCATAATAAATAAGGAAATATATTTAGAAGAACTGCACATATTAAATCTATATTGGATTGCTTGCTCTCTTGGGGAGAAGAAAAGGGGTGAGAGAAGGAAAAATTGGATCATAGGTTTTGCAGAGGTAAATGTTAGTTACTATCTTTGCATGTATTTGGAAAAATAAAATAATATTTTAAAAGAATCTATCTATAACTATTTTATATCCATAGAATGGTATGCAAATGTAAATTATTATTAACATTATCATAATAACGTAGTCATTTTCATTGGGGACAGGACCGAATTTTCTATGAGACTATAGATCTAATGGATATATTTCTTTGAAGTTCCAAGAATGATGTCTATACTCCAAGAACACAGAAGGGCATATCAGAAGGGCAATGGAGATTTTCTAGAAACTGGGTATTTAAAAAAAAAAGGCTTTCTTCAATGGTTTTGGGAATATCATAGAAACATAGTGTAAATAACAGATTGGTATCTGAGAGTACAGTGTCAATACTTGTGAATATAGGGATTCTGAAATATTTCTCATACTCCATGCAAGAAAAAGAGATTGCTTAACAATCTAAGTAAATGTTTAAGATTTGTGTGAAGATAGTTATGCTTCTATATAGGGGTCCCAAGGACTATTTATGCTTTGTCCATTTCATGGGAATGATTCTCAAAGAAACTTTTTCTTTAAGATAAATTGCTAGGAATTGGGTATTGGTTTACATTTAAGGCTCTATTGAAATAATTTTTCTATTGTTTTGCCTTATGATTTCATCCAAGTTAAATATTTTACTATTTCAATGCATGATATCCTTTGGGTATGTTAGTGAGGTACAAACTTAATTTAAATGATCTTTAGAAGTCCTGAAAAACAAACAAACAACAACAACAACAAAAAGCAACTGTGTCGGAGCTTGAGCTAGATGAAATAAATAATAATAATTCAAATTAACTGGAATGTGAATTTGCAGAAAACTTAATAATCAATTAAATGTTTATTCTTGTCCCTGTGACTTTCTGCATATAGTGTATATCATTTAGCATTACTGTCATCATTGAGGAAATTACTTTCTGGCCAGTGGAGCTGGTCTAGAGGTGTTTATATTTCAATCAAGTCAAACCTCCATCCTTAATTTTTCTTTGGATCTTCTCCCAGGAGGACTGCTCTTCTGCCCCATCTCTTGTTTATTTATACCACTGTACATTTGATCTGAAGCACTATTTTGGTTTTTTTTTGGGGGGGGGAAATCTGGGCAGTTTGGAATTTTCTGACCTACTGTGTTATCTTCCCAGAATCCTCTTCTCAAATTTTTTATTTTAGCATTATGAGTGGTAAACCTGTTTTCACTGATAGGATCAAAATATGACAACAGAATGTGAGGAATTATCTTTTTTATTCTTGGTAAAAGTGATATTCACCAGAATATAGGATGTTCTGTTTATAATGGCCCAATTTTGATTTTTATTTAGGTTTTGATATTGTAAGATACTACTATGATGCTGAGACAGCTAGATGGCTCAGGAAATAGATCACTGTGTCTAAAGACAGGAAAATCTGTATCTAAATCAAGTTTTAGGTATGTACTATCTGTGTGACTTGAGGTAAGTCACTTAATCTCTGTTTACTAGAAGGTAGTCAGTGGCTTAATGGATAGAGTGATGAGTCTAAAGTCAGGAAGAATTGAGTTGAAATCTGATCTCTGACACTTAATAATTGTATGAACTGGGACAAATCCCTTAACCACTATTCATCTTAATCCACCAGAGAATGAAATGACAAACCTCTTCAGTATCTTGGACAGTCTGATCCATGGGGTCACAAAGACTTTGATGCAACTGAATGACTGAGTAAACATAATACTATGAAGCTAGAGTACTAAATAATTTCTGTGGATACAGTGGGACTCAGAAGGGAGGGAAGAATATTTGAATCAAGTGTTTTTGAGCCTTTCTGTACTTAGTTAAATGGGACTTTGTTTATCTTGGGCAGTGTGGAAGTAGTGCTGATGGTTAGAAAAAAACAAAAGATGGTTGAAAGGACTGATCCTACTTATTACTTCCTGGATGCTAAAACTTCCAGAGTAGCTCCTCTTTTGAGGATTATTTTTTTCATATAAAAGAAACATGTTGTATAACTCTTTTTTCTTAAATATTATTTTTTTTTGGAAATAGAACACAAGTGTTAGCAAACTCTTAGATGCTCCATTAAAAGTTTAATTGTTTCTCATCACTGAACACACACACACACACACACACACACAATTATTTTTTCATCTTCACTTTTTATATCTTGTGAGGTTATCTCTTCAAATCTGGTATACATATACACATCCATACACACATATCTACATAGGCAAAGATAATATTTTGACAGGGAATAAATATAGTTGATATGAATATGACCCATTAAAGCATTAAAAGTCTTTTGTATTCATTTGATAAAGTATGTGACAGGTGGTACATATTGTTATCCTCATTACATAGGTAAGGAAAAAATCTTGTGGTAGAGAGAAATCTGATATATTTGAAGAGAACTTTCATTTTTTCAGTGCATCATGGTTTAAAAAATATTCAGTGTTGATTGAGTCATAATCAGCTTCTGGATACAGATCAATTCATTCTTCTTTCTTCTCATTTTCTAGCTGTTTGGTAATTCTCCAAGTGAACCACACTTCTTTTTTAAAAAAAAATTGGATTTGTTTCCTTTCTCCTGGCTCGCTTTCTCTCAGAAAGTGACTTGGGAAGTGGGATTCCCCATTTGGGTCTTCATGTGGAACCGAATCTCTTAGCTGAATTTAAGGTGGCACAGACTCCAGAAATCCATTTTGTACCCTGAAAGAAAAACTGTATGACTGAATTCAATCTAGAAGGCTCAGCTGATCATTTGAGAATATAACCCAGATGGCCTTGAAAAAAAACTGCAATTTGACAGGGGCACATTCCCAATAAAGAAATTGACTTTGTAAATCAGTTGAATTAGCTGTTTAGAGGAAAAGTCAGTGGTGATTTCTCACATTTAAATGCACATTTGTGAAATCCTTTTGGAGACAACTATTATTTCAGTCTATTCTACCTTGTGTAACAATACTACTGTTAATGAGGTTATATATAGTCTGGACCTACCTTGGGGTAATTCAAAGCTCTGTTTCATTATAATACATCATATGTCAGCCTGTGCCAAGTTATCCCCTAATCTTCAATCCATTTGAGGCCCTGTTTTCTCTGTACTTAAAGAAAGTCATATTTTGAGAATAGAAGTCATTAATCCTTGGCACAAGCAGGCATCTTACATGCCCAGAATGGCTATTCTTGGGTTCACTAGCTACTATTATTCATCAAATATATGCCATTTCAGAACAGGACATAAATTTTTGAATTTGCTTAGTGCCTTATTTGGTTTATTATTGCTTTTGGAAAATCAAATAAGTTATCAGACACCCAACACAACACTTAGCATATGAAAAATGGATCTGAGGCATCCAGCAGGACCACAGAATAAGGAAGAAACTGGTTGGTCCTAAGTTTGCTAGGGAAGTAACTCATAAGCACATTAATAGAAACACTCAGTAAAATTCTTCTTGGTAATTGGAATAGCTTGAAGATGTGAGGAATGGTACATGGATGAGATGTGTATTAGAGAGAGGGGAAAAATCAGAATTGTTTTTAGGATTGTAGGTCCAGAAGTGGTAAGGATGTAACCTGGTATCCATCCAATTTTTAAAAATGAAGAAAATGAAGTCTAATGATGTTAATTGATCTGGCAGAGTTCCCATAAATATTAAATGGTAAAGTTAAGAATCAATGACTGATGACTCCTAAAACCAACATTTAATCATTTAAATACCACATCATCAATTCATGCTTAATATGAAAATTTGATCTTATGCTAGAGTGAGAGAAGCTAATATCTAGAATATAGAAGGTGATGGTTCTACTATATCTTGCACTAATCAGATCAGATTTAAACTTTTGGATTCAGTTCTTGGAACTTCAATTTGGGAGAAAGATTGACATATAGCCCAGAGGAGTATAAGCAATGTGAAAGCATATAGAACATGCCATAGCAGACTCCATTGAAGTAGTTAGTGTGTAGTTAGCCTGAAGAAGAAAAGAGTTAGGGGGAACATGAACAGTGTAATTAAATATTTTAAAGTCTGCATTTGTTCTTTATCGTCCCAGAGGGCAGAAGTTGCAGAGAAAGAGATTTCAGATCAATATATCCAAAAGTGAAATGTTCTGCTTCAGAGAATGAATAGTGAGTTTTCCATTCCTGGAGATATTCAGGCAAAGATAGAAGGATCCCACTTTTGATATATTGTAGAAGGCATTTCCTACCTAAAGTTTCTATCATTTGCTATATATGAAAGGAAACTGCATATCTTCAAAAATTTTGAGTGAAAGAGGAAGTTAGGTGGCCCAATGAATAGAGCATTGGCTCTGGAGTCAGAAAGATCTGAGTTCAAATGCAACCTCAGACACTAGCTGTGTGACTATTGGCAAGTCACTTAATCCTCATTGTCTCAACAACAAAAAATTCTGTGTAGATGGAGAGAGAGAGATCCAGATAAAGGGGAGATGGTCCCTAATTCTCCTGTAAGTACTTCTATAAGTAACATGACATTGAAAATATGTTAATTTATTACATGCTCTGCAGAGTATATGGTTTTTATGACAGTGGGAAGACAATATTTTCCCATTGCATTAGAGACAGAATTTTTTGAAATTGTTGAGGTTCACAAAATTCTGATTTATTATCAGTAAATATTTTATTTGTATACTTAATTTATATATCTATATAACCAGAGTCAAGTAAAAATTTCTCAGATGGAAAGTGATCATGAGTGAAAAATGTTTAAAAAGCCCTGATTCAGAAGGTGCATGTGCTAATCCTAGATCTACCTCCAACTAGCTATGAAGTCTTGAGCAAGACACTTAGCCAGTCTGTGTTTTAGTCTTTCCATTAGCAATACAGTGGTAGTATTACCTTTACTAGGATATGAGGGTTAAACAATAATGCACATCTGAAAATATTTCAAAAAATTAAAAGCTCAAGGTCAAGTTTCATCATGATTTTAGAAAAAAATGGCAGAATAGTATTCATATGCATGCTCTGGTATACATTAAATTTCTT
This sequence comes from Sarcophilus harrisii, assembly GCF_902635505.1. NCBI lineage: Eukaryota > Metazoa > Chordata > Mammalia > Dasyuromorphia > Dasyuridae > Sarcophilus > Sarcophilus harrisii. The sequence continues at coordinate 171,780,267 of NC_045427.1, forward strand.
GTTATCTGACAAAAAAGAACTTGGGACTAAACATTCTGGATCACAAGGTCAGAAAGATATCAGTCTAACTTGATGTAATTATCAATGTGAAAGTGGTCGGTTCACAAGTACACTGTGTTTCCTAAGACAAAGCAGAGCTTCTGTCACACTGTTAATGGCAGTTCTGTCATGTGTGAAGAGGAAAACAAGTCATTTTGTAACATTCTTGGGGAACATCTAGTCATTAACTCTATGTCTTATGACTGTTGTCTTTTTTCATAAAGGGAAGGAAAGTGAAATTGGATAAATGAAGCCAATCAAAAAAAGATCACACATTCCTTGAGGTGTCATATGTTTTGAGAATATTTTTTATTGAATTACATGGATTTTTTAAAAGTTACATTGTGGCATATCAGCTGAGATATACAATCCATAAAGCAAAGAATGATAGAAATTCAAATTTGAGACTTCATCTTGATTTTTTCCATCTGTTTTTTCAACAATTTTCTATTCCTTTCATTTTTTTCAATCCAATTCAATTCAACAAATAAGTGTTAAGTGCCCATTAAGTATGAGGATTTGTGCTAGGTGTTTCTCATGATTAAGAGATGAATAAAACATGATCCTTGCCAACGGGAGACTGGTGACTAGTGGGTTAGACAAAGTTTCGGACATGAACAGAAGTGACACAAAGCAGAATGTGGTACTCAATCAAATAACAAAGAAATCATCAGGCACTTTGTAATAATCTACTATGTGCCAGGTGTGCAGCTAAGTGAATAAAAGGTCAAGCCTGGAGTCAAGAAAACACAACTTCCTGAGTTCAAATCAGTCCTCAGAAACTCACTACCTGTATGACTGGGACAAATCGCTTAACTCTGATTGACTCTGTTTCCTCATCTGTAAAATGAGCTATAGAGGAAATGACAAATCACTCCAGAATCTTTGCCAAGAAAACTCCAAATAAAGTCACAAAGAGCCAGATACAATTGATAAACAACTAACAACAAAATACACCAGAAACTAGTTTAAGGGTTCAAAAGTAAAAATGGCAGTTGCAAGCTAATAAGAATTTAGATTCACTCAGTTAGCATAGGAAGCATGATACAGTTCAGAGTGCTGACTTGGATCTGAATCACGTCAGGAACTTCCTAGTTATGTGAACCTGCAGAAATAACTTAAGAACTCTGAGTTTCATTTTTCTGATTAGTAAAATGAAGAATTTGTTCTCTATGATTTCATAACTCTAATTCTCTGAAACTATGACCATATGTATATAAATGAGTATTCACAAATTATCAAAGTAACTTTTCAGGGGAAGCACATACATTTGGAGCTATTAGGAAAGATTTCATTTGGGCAGTTTTATAAATCTGTTGAGAGATCACAGATGCATAAGGGCTCACTTCAGTTGGGGATAAACCCGGAAACAAATAGGAATTTTCTAATTTGGAAGTGATTTCTTCCCTCCTTACACTCTGTTTCATCTCAGTACTGCTCCTTGTTTCTGATATTTGTATGATACTACCACCTTTATGCTCCTAAATAAAAAATTCATCCTTTTTTTTTGTTTCTCCAGTCATAGACTAATATCTCCCCTTCTTTAGCCTGACCTTCCAAATGTTTCTCATCTTCTACAGAGGCTGCTCTGGGTCAGTCTTGACTAGGGCCGTTCTGGTTGTAGACTCATAAGTGGTATAAGATGAGCATTTATAGGCCATATGACATTTAACAAAAGCAATGATATGAAGAAGATATTGAGCATTTATGCTACATTGGTTTACAAAGATGCACCTAGCTTCTATCACAGAGAGAGGCTTTTCAGAATGATATGTTGTTTTTTCAAGGCAGTAAATAACCCTTAAGGATGCCAAATCATTGTGGCTAAACTTCTTAAACCTTAAGCAAACAGAGGCCTGTGTTGGTGGTTCAAGTCAGTCCCCAGTCCAGTTAAGTTTAGAGAATGCTTAATTAAAATTTTAGGAAGAATTGAACTTAGTTTGCATAAACTTGATGACTTCTGGGTAAGGCCTTTTCATGGTCCTAAACTCTGGCCTGGAAAACCCTCTGCCTCAATAGATTTTAGGCCCCATTTCTTCCCTTAGCTCTGGTCAATTACAATTTTCTGCAGCATGGAGATTTCTCAACTGTAACCAACCTGATTAAAAAGAAGAGGACAGAAGATCAATTTAACAAAACAGCAAATAATTAAAGTGAAACAGCAATAAAACCAAAAGTAATTTAAAAAAAGCTTACCTGAGCCTTCTATGCAATTTTATAATACAAAACCAAGAACACAAAAGAAATTGAGAAATGTTTAAGAAATCCGAACTAAAAACAAGCAAATAAAAAACAACAATAAAAAACAAAACAAAAATAAAACAAACAAACAAATAAAAAAAAAAAAAAACCTCATGCTGCTCCATTCCATCTCCTGGCTTGGTATAATTCGTTCCCTCCAACTACTTCTTCTTATCTCTAGGAAGTCACACCATTTCCAATATTTTGAACCCTTAATTTTCCCTAGGTTATTAGATTTCACTGGCTATACTCTCCTGTTTTCCCCATCTTAATCAGATGACTTATTATCTCCAAAGTATCATTTTGTTTTGAAGGGTTTACTCCCTCATCCTATTACTTATGTTGTCCTGCCAAGTCTTAGACCTGTTACTTCTATCATTATATATATATATATATATATATATATATATATATATTTTTCCCCTTCATGTGTGGCTAAGGTAACCTATAGACAACACAACATAAAATCCAGTAGACCTGAAAATGATGAACCTGTGTGACTGGATCCAATCCAAATGTGTGTCACATAACCTCATTGCAAAAAGTCAACCCTTTTACAACTCCCTAAGTGGACCATTTTCATATATACTGCTATTTTTTGAGGCCTCTTCATCATTGCTCAAACTTCTCATAACTCCCCTTCCTACTACTCTATTAATTAAGAACTCTGCTGCATTTTTAACTGGAAAAATTTTGGACTATTTGTTGACAGGTACTTCTTTTTTCACCTCATTATAGAACTTATTCTATGTGCCTTCTGCCACCATCTAGCTTCACCTATACCTTACCTAAAAAGGAATCTCTTTACTTTTCAAGGTAAACCTATTCATAAAAACAAAGGATTCCCTTCTATCCTGATCTAGCACAAATGATTATCTCTTCTAACAAATTCACTTTCTCACTTATCTTTAATCTCTTTCAATCTACTGCCTACTTTGCTACTGCCTTTAATCATGTCTTCCCCATTATAAGAATCTTCATGTTGGAGCAATCCATCCCCCTTGCTTTTTATTCTAAATCTCTTTTTGTAGCTAAACTCTACTCTTTTGCCTGCCACAGCTGTCTTTAATTACTTTCTTTTAACTTTCTCCTTAATTTTCTATCTACAATTTAACTTCAGATATCACTCAAGCCAAAACTCTCTTCAACATTATCTGTTACTACCCTCCTTGACTTCTCTTTGGCTGTTGATAAAAAGAAGGATGTATTTGTAAAGGACTTGTACTTTTGGTGTGAGGGCTGCTAAACACTTTTAACCTTTAGTCTCTACCTGATCCACCTAAGTCTTAACTGTGGCTCTAAGAAATTTTGTCATATACAGCAACCTTGGTAAATCATTTTAGCAGACAGATTAAACAAGGTAGAGGGTAACCAAGGAGTCCCACAGCCTTTAGTGAGTTAAGGAGATGTCTGCTCCAAGTAAATGAAGTCTTCCCCTGGTGAAATGGACAATGAGAACAATTTGTTCCAAGAGCCATGAAGACAGATATTATTTCAAATACTATAGAGAGCACTTAGAGCTTTATTAGATATATAAGATGCTAAGATCATCCATTGCATTTCAAGCCAGTCATCTTGACTTTTTCTTGTTACTGGATTTTGATGACTCTAGAGGAGATAATAAGGGCATTGATTTTATGCATCTCTGCTTCACTTAACTCCAATTCATGCATAAATCAAAAGCTATTACCCATACCATTTTACAGTATTTACTTATCTCAAAGTCCTGTGGTGATGGGCAAGTAAGAAAGCAGCAGGTGTGGATACAGTGAAAGATGTAGTCACAATCCTGCACCCAGGTGGCCCATGCCATAGAATCATTTTGCTGGAAGCAGTAGTGGGATTTGATAGTACCATGTCACTCTGGTTCTCTTTGAGAACAAAGAACAATTATTATAGCCTTTGACACTGTTGATCACTGTTTTTCTCTTGAAGCTTTTCCCCACTAAGTTTTTGTGAAACAACTCTCTCTTAGTTCTCCTACCTACATGATTGTCCTGTCTCTTTTACCATATCTCTATGCCATAAAAAACTTTCAACTGGGGATGTTTCTCAGAATTCTGTCTGATGGCTTTTTCATTTCTATTATTTGTTGATTTCATTAGTTCCAATAGTTTGTTATTTGATGTGTTCTCAAATGTACTAATTTAGTTTTAATGTCTATCCTGACACCCAATCTCATGTCTCCAACATTCTAGTGGTCATCTCAAATTTGATGTCAAAAAGATATCCTGACTTTGACATATCTAAAACTGAACTCATTATCTCTGTGCCCTCAAGTATCCTTTATTGCTAACATCCCTATTAAAAGCAATCTTTTGTCAAGTGCTCTCAATTTTATCTTTATCTTCCCCCACAACTCCTTCTCTTTTCTGCCACTGTCACTACCCTAATTCAGAGTCTCATTTACTCATGTTTGGACTCTTGCATTACCATGTTTGTTGGTCTCCCAGCCTCAAATATCTCCTCATTCCAATCCATCTTCTACTCACTTGTCTAAATGATCTTCCTAATTAATAGATCCAAAGATATCCCCTTCTCTCTCAAAATAAAATCAAATCAATAAAATCATTCATTCTTTATTTTGTGTACAAAGCCAATCATAACCTGTTGTCCCAAACACACACACACACACACACACACACATATGCACACACACACACATGCACACACAGACACATACTTTCTTTTCTATTTATATCAGATTTACCCTCAAATGTTCTAGTTTCCAAGGACATTGACCTCATTTTTATTCCTTATACAAGACTCTACATCTCCCAACTCCAGGCATTTTCACTGACTATACTTAATGCCTAGATTTTTTTCTTTTCATTTACACCTCATGGCTTTGTTGCTTATTTTGTTGTCATATTTAAAATCTGGCTGTTTATAAGAAGCCTTTCCCAACTTCTTAAATTTCAGTGTATTTATTCTATTGATTATCTAACTTATCCTGAATATATCTTTTTCTGTACATACTGATTCAAACCAGCTAGGTCCATAGGGTCCTGGGCATGGAATCAGGAAGATTCATCTTCACAAGTAGAAATCTGGTCTCCGAGACTTACTAGCTGTCATCCTGGGTAAGTCACTCGATTCTTTTTCAGTTTTCCCACTTGTAAAATGAGATGGAAAAAGAAATGGAAAACTGCTCGAGTATCATTGCCAAGGAAATTCTAAATGGGTTCCTGAAGAATTGGAAATGGCTGAAAAATGCATATTGCTTCTCCCATTAAATTCTGATCTTGAGACCTGGGATTCACCTTTGCTTATATACTCAGCATTTATGAACAGTGTCGAACATATAATAAATGCTTAATAAATATTTGTTGACTGACTTTTTGATTATCTCAAAATATGACAAAACAAAACACTCATTTATTCTATAAAAAAAGATTCTCTGGAATATAAATAAGTAAGTCAGTGAGCTGTGTAGATCATAGTTCCATAGTAGTCTGGCACGACAAAAAAAAATCATTTGGATTGTTGCAGTCAGTTTTACACATTACAATTTAATGGGAACATTGATAAGCTAAAGGGTTTACAGTGTAAGGCTACCAAGATGGTAAAACGATTTGAATCAATATCATGGGAGCAGTAATTGAAAGAACTGTGGGATAGTTAACCTTGAGAAGAGAAGACTTGATGGAGGAATGATAACTGTCTTCAAGCCTTTTATTTGAAAGTTGGTGTTTTGAAGGTGGAAAAGGCTTTTTCTGCTTGACTTCAAACCAGGAAGTTTCAAAGAGAGTAATTTATATTTTATATAAAGAAAACAAAACAAAAATAAAACTAGTCTTTCAAACATCTTCATCTGTCTCAATAATATGAAATTGTTTGCCTCAAAAATGAAAAATTCTCTCTCTTTGGAAGTCCTCAAGTGGAAGTTGGATAACCACATGCCAGTTACATTATAATGGAGATTCCTTAGGGTTATGAGTTGGGTTAGATGCCTATTGATGTATCTTCTCTCTCATTCTGTGATTCTGTGAATCCAAGTGGAACATTCTTTTGACTACATTATGTTATCTCTTTTGCTGATTCTTTTAATCTTACTTGAATCACCTACCTTCCCCCATACTTTTCACACAGAGATATCAGATTTCTTGACATAAATATGTCTTTACACTTAAAAAAGAAACAAAAAAAAAAACAGGACTTCATATCAACCAGTATATGGACTATCATCAATGATTTGTCTACTAGTCTCAATTTGAAATCAAAGCTTACATTCTATAAAAATCTTTTTTTTTTTTAGCAACAATAGAAAAAAAGAGGAAAGGTGATGTTTTCAACATTAAACACATTTGGAGTATTTTAAAAAGCTCCCTGATAACACAAAATCCTTTGCCTGTAGAGTTCTTAAAAATTCTTCACTAAACTATTGAAAATAGAACTGAATGTCATCTCTGCTGACAGCCTGCAAGCTGCTTGCTTAGAGTCAAATACTTTTCATAATTTTTAATTTACTAATCCTTACCCACAGGAAATAAAATTATCTTGTTTGAATGTATTGCAGAATGTAAAATCTAAATTTGGAGTCAAGTGGCCTGAGTTCAAAACCCACTTTTAACATGTGATAGTTATGTGACCTTGAACAAGCTGTGAATCCTCTCTGGCTCTCAGTTTCATTATTAGAAAAATGAAGTTTGACTTAGATGACTCTAAGTTTTTTACAAGTTTTAAATCTATTATTCTGTGATCTTCATGTTCAAAAAACAATTTCTTTCTTTCTTTTTTTTTCTTCCTTCCTTCCTTCCTTCCTTCCTTCCTTCCTTCCTTCCTTCCTTCCTTCCTTCCTTCCTTCCTTCCTTCTCCAGCTTTGTGCCTTGGATTTGAGCACAGATCCCTATGTTTGTTGATTGCCTCACAGCAATACTATTGACTCTTAGTTCTTCCTTTTGTTGCCTAGTTTTTTTGGGCTGGTGATTTGCCTTTTGTTCTGGAACTGGAGGCTGCTCACTGGTCTGCTCTGCTACTGAACCAGGACACAAGGTCTCAGCTGTTGATCTGCTACACTGTCTGAGCTGAGCCAAGTACCTCTTTCACACCAATGAGACTGTCTAGTTAACCCATAAAACACCTGAAGGCTGGTAATGACAGTTCTATTGAAACACAGAATCATGTATACTTCAGTACTATGGGAGAGTTCAAGTGGCTAATATTTTGTTCCTTAAACTCTCTTTTTTTTCTCTTTTTTCCTCCTTTCTTTAGATGATGCAGTAAAAGGTAAATCTGCAAATAGGTAGAAATGATGGTTGTTAGGTATATATGGAATAAAAAGAAAATCAGGAAGATAAAGACTCTTTCCATCAAATAAAGGAATGTTATTCTACATATTTCCTCAGAAGATCAGAAGAGTGGAACTTCTAAAGATAAAAGGTAAAATAATGGAAGTACAGCTGAGAACTTTTGTGCATCACCAATCATCTTTCCCTCCTTCATTCTGTATGATGGAGAATCATTCGATTTTGTAAGAAATCACCAGAATTTTTATCTTGGTTTTGCTATTTGGGAACTTCTGTGACTTTGACCAAGTCATTTTTACCTCTATAGAAATGTTCTCCCATCCACAAAGTGAAGGGCTTGTATTTTATGATCTCTAAAGTACTTTCTCAGCAGTAATACTATGATCTAATATTTAGTCTCTCAAAAATTAAATGGTTAAAAAAAAGAAGGGAATTAAGACCAATAGTGATAGGTATAAGAGTATATTTGTAAAACAAAAAAACGAAAAATAAAAAAGAAAACCAAATTCATCTTTGACTCTTCACTCTACATACAATTTGGTAGCCAATTTCTATAATATCTCTGAAATACCTCTCAAAACTATGTATTTCCTTATGTAATTGCTATATTATCTTTGACCCTTCCAGGTTCTGGGGATATTCCTGGGGCATTGGAATACCTTTTTAATGCTATTGGCTTCATTTCTTAACTCATAGATGGTGCTAATATCAATTCCAGTGATTAATCCTCCACTATTATTTTACTAGTTTAAAATCATTAACTTTTATAAATACATAAACCCATTGTATTTACATATACGTATACACACACACACACACACACACACACACACATAACCTTATTTGTTGTCTTTCCCACTAGACTGAAACCTCCTTTTGGACATGGAAAATCTTTTGCCTTTCTTTGTATCCCTAGCACTTAGTACGGTGTATAATACATAGTAGATGCCTCATAAATGTTTATTGAATGATTGGCTAAAACCATGAAGTGAACAATTTGAAAGAAATATTTCTTAATCATCACTTCAAGTTTGTATCTTCTCTTTTTATGTATGTGATGGAGAGAGAGGTATCTCAAGTGGGGAGATGATTATATTTTATAGATAGATTATATGAAATATAATCTATATAGTATTAAATATTATGTTATTTTATTAAATATTATATTAAATGTAATTATAAAGTTATATTATATTCACTTATATTGACTATTACTATATAACAATATAAATAGGAGCAGTCCTGAAGTCAGGAGGATCTGAGTTCAAATCTGGCCTTAGACAGTTAACACTTCCTGGCTGTGTGACCCTGGGCAAATCACTTAACCCCAACTGCCTCAGCAAAAAGCAAACAACAAAAAAGATATAAATATAGCTATCTAAATAACATTTAATCACACACACTCATAAACCCATTGAGAACACTCTCTTCTCTACATTATTTGGGTGCAATATATATTAGATACAAACTTAAAGTGATGATTATAAAATATTTCCTATACATTGGTCACTTCATGGTATCAACCAGTTATTCAATTAATATCTATTTATCATTTATTATGAGCTAAGCATTATACTAAATATTGATGATCAAAGATGATCAATCAGGGTAATAAAGAGGGATTCGGAAAGATTTCCTGATGAAATTGGGTTAAGAGGTTTGAAGGAATTCAAGTAATTCATTACAGAGATATGAAGAAGGAGAGACTTCTAGGCTTGGAGAACAATAAAAAAACAATGATCAAAAGCTGAGAAATGGAGTAGCTTTTTGTGGAATTTCAAGGAAGTCAGTGAGCAGCTAGATGGCATAATAGATAGAGAGCTGATCCCAGAGTTAGGAAAACCTTATTTCAAATCTAATTTCAGGCATTTTCTAGCTATGTGATTCTGCATAAGTCACTTAACCCTGTTTGATTCAATTTCCTCACCTGTAAAATGGCTGGGGAAGGATATGGCAAAACTACTCCATTATATTTGTCAAGAAAATTCCAAATGGCATCAAGAAAAAATCAAACATGATTTTTTATGCTAGTCAAAAATGACTAAACAACAATAAAAATAAGGAAGTCAGCGTCACTGGAATGAATTATAATTTGAACTGTACAAGTATCAAAAAGCCAAGAAAGGGCTGTGGAGGAAGGCTTTGAAGATCTGTGAGCTCCAAAGCACAGATTTTGAATTTGATTCTGTAAGGAAAGGGTAGCTACAAAAGTCTATTGATTTGGAGGTGATATGGTCAAGACTTGTGCTTTGGGAAAATCACTTGGGTAGCTGAATAAAAAATAGAACAAAGTGGGGAGAGACTTGGGGCAAATGTTCACTAGAAGAATAATAGTGCAAGATGAGGGAATGAGGTTCTATATCAAGTTGGTGGTCTTATCACAGGAGAGAAGGTGAAGCATTCAAAAGATATTACAAAGGTGAAAATGACAGCCAATATGAAGAATTAGAGCGAGGAGTCAAAATTACATCTAATTTGAGGACTTGGAACCTGGAGGGATGGTGATATTCTTGATAGAAATTTGGAAGTTTGAAAGAGATCAAGATTTAGTGGAAAAGATAACATTGGGTGAGAACATAACATAGTGAATGGCTAAGCCAATCCCTTGCTTGCAGGACGAAGTGCTTTTGTTCTGCCAAGTTACTCTGCTGTTTAGTTTCATTGTGAACATTACTTCTCTGGGCTGGAAACTTCTTAATCTTAGTTTCTCAATATTCGATAAGATTTTCTTTTTCTTTTTTTGATCATTTGGTCAAAAGGTCATTTGGTTTCCAATAATCTTCCACTTAAATTCAGAACAAATAAATACAATAAAGACAAACCAAACAAATAAAGCAACAACAACAACAATACATTCACACACTACATGGAAGCTCGGGTAGGAAAATAAGATCCTTGTACTTCTTTTTCCATCTGGAGACTTATAGTATTTTTTGCCTCGATTACCACCAGAAAAACAAAAAACAAAAAAACAAATTGAGTTTCATTTTTTTTCTTTTAAAAAAAATTTTATATGCCTTCCCTGTTTATACTTTTTGGTTAATTATAAAGCTTTTCCACAATGGAGTAGTCATGAAATATCCTGAATTGGAGTCAGGGTCATATGTTCGAAGGAAACAAATGTTTTCAAAAGTAGGTTAACCAAGCACATCCCCTAGTGAAGATTGGCCTCATACTGGGCAAGATCCCCTGTTCATTCCCATAACATTTCTAAACTATAGTTCAGTATCTTATTTTCAATGAAAACTAAAAGCATTTCCTGTACTTAGAAGTGACCTGTTCCTTCTTGAATTTTCCAAAGACTGGTTTTCACCTCTTTTGTGCACTTAATCAGATTTTAATGAAGTTTCATTGGATCTTAAACCAAACTTCTTATCAGCTTTTGTTATCCTCTACTGCTATTCATGTTGTCTGAGGCAATATTTCTTATCTTTCTTTATCCTCTTTTTTCCCCACATTAAGGTGTTTTTTTTTTTTCTTGCCAGGTACATTTTTGGTCTCTTTACACACTTTTCTATAGTTGGCTACATCCTTTCAGTTACACAAATAAGTGAAAGGTATAAAGCAGATCATCTTATTTGACTACAAAATTATACGTTATAGATGGCAGAGAGAAAGCAGGAGCTTGCCTGAGCTCTTCCCCAAACCCTTTAAAGACCTTTAGGTAATGCCTTAAAATAAATCCTGGAGAGGAATATCCCACAAGAGGATGAGTAAAACCAACTTAAAAGTTTGGCAGGAAAGGTCTGTTGAATGAAGGTGAGAGCAAAGATCAATCCAGTGCAGTCCACTCGAACTAGACCCCATCTACTTTGGGATTGAATGAATCCTCAGCAGTCGCAATTGGTTCAGGAGCTCTCAGCCTAAAGGACAGTAAGAGGGTCAAACAAGTGGTCAGAAGAAAATTACAGGAATATTTTGGCTGGCACTGGGAGCAAAACTCCCTTGCTTTGACCATACTCAGGTTGAAATTTTAGTGACAGGTGTCAGTCTCACAGTGAGGAAAAGCATTTAGCATATCAAACCTTATAACCACAGTGCAACAGGGACCTTAATATGCAGTTTCAGGACAGACAAGAGTGCTTGTGGTTACTTGCAGAGCAAACTACAGGCCAGAACAGTGGTAAACACACCTTTCCTTACATCATACCTCCTTGGAAGAACTAAAAATTCACAGGACTAGAAGTATTTCTAAAAACTACTGTAAAAACCCCTAAAGCTGGGCACACTACACCTTCCATTATGGAAGCAGACACCCAGCAGGGCAAAAAATTATGTCAAGAAAAAAGCTGAGAAACTGAAAAAAAACAACAAAAAGATTTACAAACATAAAGTTACCATGGTGACAAGGAAGATCAAAATATACACTCAGAAGAAAACAGCAAAGTGAACATTTCTATATCAAAAGTCAAGAAAAATAAGAAAGGGTTTCATCCATCGAAGAGCCCATAAAAGATTTTAAAAATCAAGTAAAAAAAGTAGAGAAGAACTGGCAAGAGATATGATAGTGATGTCAGAAAGTCATGAAAAAAAGTCAACAGCTTGGTAAAGGAAGCACAAATAATACAAGAAAATAACACATTAAACCTTTTCAATAGTAGGACAGTTAGAACACGTATAGATAGAAAGAGGGCACAGGTGTTAATTCAGTATAAGGGGATATTATCTTTAAAAATAATTAAGCAATGAGAAAGAGGAATGCACTTGGATAAAGGGAAAGGGAGAGGCAGAAAAGGAAAAATTGTGTTAAATAATAAAAGAATCAAGAAAGAGCTATTATAGTGAAGGGAAAAATGGGAGATAGGGTGGGAACACTTAAACTTTACTCTCATGAGAACTGGCTCAAAAAGGAAAACACGCATACTCATTTGGGCATAAAATATCTTTTATTCTAGAGGGAAGTAGGAGGAGAAGAGCATGAGAGAAGGATGGAAATGAAAGGGAGGGTGGATAGGGAGAGGCAATAAAAGCAAAACATTTTTGAGAAGGGACAGAGTGAAAGGTTAGAGAGAATATAATAAACAAGAAAAAGAGGATAAAAGAAAATGCAGTTAATATTTATAACTGAAAAAATTAAAACAAGTTTCTCTGATAAAGACTTGATCTCAATATATAGAGAAATGTGTCAAATTTATAAAAATTCATTCTCCAATTGAAAAATGATAAAAAATATCAAGTTTTTAGATAAAGTAATTAAAGCAATCTAATCATATGAAAAACAATGCTCTAAATAACTATTGATTGAAGAAATGCCAAAAAGTATGTTAACCTCAGAAGTGAATATACTATCATTGCTGATTGTTCTATATAGAATCCTTGTGGAAGATAAATTCCTTATAGATGTTATAGTCATCTAGATGTCCTTATTTCTTGATGACATTGTGCTAATTACCATATAGAACTTCCTCAGTGAGGCCACTAAAATAAAAAAATGGTCTAATAAAACACAGAAAAACAATCAAAGTGATGAAGACATCATAAATGAATTGACAATTCATTGAGTCACTATCAAAGTTGAAATGAGGATCATAGTACCTATGCTACCTCAAAGACCACAGAATAAGAAAAATTCACTCTCAGAAAAAAACTTTAAAACCATTGAATCTAAACTAGTTTCTCTCAATGAAATGAATGAAAAAGATTTATTGTGAAAAATCAAATATAAGTCACTGAAAAATGTAAAACACAACATAAATATAAATTCTTTGTTATTTTTTTAATAAAAAGAATCACTAGAAGGAACAGAGGAAAGATAAAAATATAAAAAAATAACAAGTGCTTTTTGTATTTAGAGGAACCTGATATGTGAATAACTGAATGGTAGTAAGGTAATTTTTTAGTGATTAAAAAAGGAAAAAAAAAATTTGGAATGTTCATAAATTACTCTACTTAGAGTCAATCCCAGTTCTGACATATCCAACCATGTTTTTATTAACTCATTCACTTTATCTTTTTGAGCTTCAGCTTCTTTTTTTTACATTTTAATAAGGCAATTGGGCTTAAATAATCTGCCTAGCATCACACAGTTAGTAAGTGTTTGAAGCCTAATTTGAACTCAGGTCCTCCTGATTTCAGGGCTGGTGTTCTAGCCATTGTGCCACCACTTAGGTTCTTAACTGTAAAATCATATTTATCATTGTAGTGTTTTGAGCTGAAAAGGAACTTAGGAGTCATTTAGTGAAAGCCACTCATATTTGAGGAGATGAGAGAATTAAGGACCAGAAAGATCATAAGATTTAGGATATGAACTCAAATTTTCAAACCTTAAATCCTTTCCAAATCCTTTCCTCTCAAATTCATTATCTTGTACAACTTGAAACAATGGGGAATTATTCTTTTTTTTAATTTAATAGCGTTTTATTTACAGGTTATATGTATGGGTAACTTTACAGCATTGACAATTGCTAAACCTCTTGTTCCATTTTTCCCCTCTTACCCCCCACCCCCTCCCCCAGATGGCAGGATGACCAGTAGATGTTTAAATATATTAAAATATAAATTAGATACACAATAAGTATTCATGACCAAACCGTTATTTTGCTGTACAAATAGAATCAGACTCTGAAATATTGTACAATTAGCTTGTGAAGGAAATCAAAAATGCAGGTGGGCAGAAATATAGGGATTGGGAATTCAATGTAATGGTTTTTAGTCATCTCCCAGAGTTCTTTCGCTGGGCGTAGCTGGTTCAATTCATTACTGCTCCATTGGAAATGATTTGGTTGATCTCATTGCTGAGGATGGCCAGGTCCATGAGAACTGGTCATCATCTAGTATTATTGTTGAAGTATATAATGATCTCCTGGTCCTGCTCGTTTCACTCAGCATCATCAGTTCATGTAAGTCTCTCCAGGCCTTTCTGAAATCTTCCTGTTGGTAATTTCTAACAGAACAATAATATTCCATAATATTCATATACCACAATTTATTCAGCCATTCTCCAACTGATGGGCATCCACTCAGTTTCCAGTTTCTAGCCACTACAAAAAGAGCTGCCACAAACATTCGTGCACATACAGGTCCCTTTCCCTTCTTTATAATCTCTTTGGGATATAAGCCCAGTAGTAACACTGCTGGATCAAAGGGTATGCACAGTTTGATAACTTTTTGAGCATAGTTCCAAATTGTTCTCCAGAATGGTTGGATGTATTCACAGTTCCACCAACAATGTATTAGTGTCCCTGTTTTCCCACATCCCCTCCAACATTCCACATTATCTTTCCCTGTCATTCTAGCCAATCTGACAGGTGTGTAGTGGTATCTCAGAGTTGTTTTAATTTGCATTTCTCTAATTAATATGATCTCTAGTTCTTACTGATCACAAAATAGAACATTTCAAATATATCAAACTGAAAAGTTTTTGTACAAACAAAATTAATGCAGACAAGATTAGAAAGGAAGCAATAAACTGGGAAAAAATTTTTACAGTCAAAGCTTCTGATAAAGGCCTCATTTCCAAAATATATAGAGAACTGACTCTAATTTATAAAAAATCAAGCCATTCTCCAATTGATAAATGGTCAAAAGATGTGAACAGACAATTCTCAGATGAAGAAATTGAAACTATTTCTAACCATATGAATTATTCTGAAACTGCTCTGTAAAACTTAAAGAAGTATAGAAATGTGAAGAGTATTTTCTTTTTTAATACAATGATAACAATACAAATGGAAACATTTGGAGAAGTATGAAATCCTTCATTGATGTGAAAGTTCCCACAACCTTTGGCATGCCATTTCTTGTCTTTTAGCCACAGTTTTTCTCTAACAAAGTAAGGATCAGACAAGAAAATCTCTAAGCTTCTCTCTAGTCCCAAAAGCAGATATCCTTAGAGAAAAGACAGGTATACATACTAAAAACACTACTCTCTCCTGGTGCATTACTTTGCATAAAAATGAGAGAACTAGAATTATCTACAATTCTTCTTTTGCAAGACAAACCTTGTAGAGATTGTAAACCTTGTAGAGATCTGATAAGATGAAGAAAGACACATCTAAATTGAAAGGTAACAGTTGCATACTAGACAGATCACATAGTTTTGACTTAGGGCAAGGTATGCTTAAGTATTACTGCTGCCAAGCAAAAGGACTAGTTTTTAAAGCCTGGGTTTAATGAAAACATTGATCAAAATGTTAATTTATGTTGATTTATCAAGACATGATGATTATAGTGATAAGGCTTCATGATTGGTACTTTCAGAGTAAATGTACTGAGATGATAAATGTACCTTTCCCAGGCCAGCAGAATGGGTTTTGCACCGCAGTTAATGTTTCATATAGCCTAACTTCATTAAGCACAACTCAGCTAATGACATCATGAATTTGTTTCATTTCATCAAATTGCATTAATTAGGAAAATGTGCAGAATGTTGATCATGAAGAAATGATCCTCCTTTTCCCCCCATTGAAATAACAAAAGGAAAAAAAAACTAGTAATTGAATTAATTTGTCCTCCTTTAGACCCTCCTTTATTACCTTCTTTTAAAACCTCTTTTAAATGGGACTATGAAGATTTTTTTTTTTTGACAAAGCCAGAGTATCTTCATTAACCAATTTAATTGTGGTGGTTTTAAGTTGAGAGTTCTCACTGGACCAATGCCAGTCCCTGACAACTTTATTAAATGCTGCCTCTCCAGGAACTTAAGACACTTGATAATAAAAGCCCTGGGTTAACATTTTTCTTTATAATGTTAAGAAAAGAAATCATTGAGGTCCTTCCCATGGTTCTCTGAATTATTTATGCCTGAACTGTTGAATCCAACCCCAAAAGATTAGTGCAATATTGTTGTGTCCTGGGAGTTTTGTTTGTGATAATGGTACTCTACAGGATGCATATGATTCATGTGACAACTGCATGACTGTTTAAAACATTGTTGTACTGCACTTAATTATAGGGACAGATTATCCAAACAGTTGAAAATCACATCATTTGCATGTAATTATGGGGATTATGTAGATTGGAAGGGGGGTAGGTAGCTTTCATTAGTGAGGAAACATGGGTCTTTTGTTGTCTTAAAGCCCTAGAACATTTTAGCACAAGTTCATGTTGGAAAACAGGCTTGAAAAATATGAACACACATTCTGCATTCAGCCTCAGGAAACACTTCCCTTGCAGGACCATGAAATAAATCACTCCCCTTGGAGTATATCCTCTCTGGAGGAAGAAGCTCAATCCATACTTCAGTTCTGAGTAAGAAAATAAGTCAGGTTCCTATTCAAGTCAGGACTGTTAGTTGTAAGACTATCACAAATGTCATCCTTCACATTTAAACAATCAAATTTGAGAAGCTTAAAGTGATTGTTAACCTTCAAAATAGAAAGGCATGTCTATGACCTCAAAGATCTGAAGAGAGATTTAATTAGCATTGGTATTAATTTATGGTTGGGGGATTTTCACTTTTTAGATTTTTATAGGAGCAAAATTTTTAAATGTATAGCTGGAACATGAAAAGTATTAGTAAAGGGACTGAATATGAACATGATCATGGATTCTTGAAATTTGGAAGGCCAAAGGCTTTGTTTATTAATTCCAAAATTCCTTTCCTATTCTTAAAATTCTACAAATTTAAAGCTGCCTCCCACTATTTTGTGCAATTCAACTAAAAGAATAGTTTTATTTTATTTTTAGATAGTGATTTCAAAAACAATTTTTAAAATTAGATAACACTTCATTCAGATTGATGCAAATTAACCTATAACTCCTATCTGTATATATTTTTTTCTTTTCTCAACAGTATTTTTTCCCCCACATTCATGTAAAGGTAGTTTTCAATATTCACTTTTGCAAGATTTGTGTTGCAAATTTTTCTTTCTTCTTGCCTTACCACCCCCAAAACAGAAAGCAATCTGATATAAGTAAAACATGTGTAATCTTTTAAACATATTTTCATTCAGCTCAAAAGGGCAAAAACCACGAGAAAAAAAATAACAAATAAACAAACAACAGTAACTAGAATTTTAAAAATGGTGAAAATACTATGCTCCAATTCATATTCCATCTCCATAGATCTCTTCCTGAACACAAATGGCATTTTCTATCCATATCTATGGGATTGTCTTTTTAAGAAGAGCCAAACCTGTTACAGTTGACTATCACATAATCTTGTTACTAGGTACCATGTTCTCCCAGTTCTGCTCACTTCACTTAGCCTCAGTTCATGTAAGTCTTTTCAGGTTTTTCTGAAATCAGTGTGCTTATCATTTCTTATAGAACAATGACTTTCTATTATATTCATACACCATAACATATTCAGCCAATTCCTGATTGATAGGCATGCACTCAATTTCCAATTGCTCCAACAAAAACAGTCAGCCCTTTTCCCTCTTTTATGATCTCTTTGGGATATAGATCCAATAGAGACATAGCAAAAAAAAAAAAAAATAGTTTTGAGAGGCATAGTTCCAAATTGCTCTCCAGAATGGTTGGATCATTTCAGAATTCTACCAATAATGCATTAGTGTCCCAGTTTTCCCACATTCTTTCCAACATTTATCATTTTTTTTCCTGTCATCTTAGCCAATCTAAGAGGTATGACATGATACCTCAGAGTTAACTTAAAATGCAATTTTCAACTCAATATTGATTTAGAGCATTTTTTCATTTGACTAGAAATGGCTTTAATTTCTTCATCTGAAAATTTTCTTTCATATCATTTGATCATTTATCATTTGGGGAATGACTTGTATTACAAATTTGAGTCAGTTCTAATTAAATATATTTAGAAATGAGGTCTTTGTGAAAAACACTGGCTGTAAAAATTGTTTCTCAGCTTTCTATTCCCCTTCTTATCTTGGCTGCATTGGTTTTGTTTGTGAAAAACTTTTAAATTTAATGCAATGAAAATGATTAACTTTGCATTTCATCATATTCTCTGATTCTTTTTTGACTATAACTTTCCTCTATTAAGTTGCTTATAGTATCACTCTTTAAATCAAAATCATGAACCCGTTTTGATCTTATCTTGGTATAGGGTGTTATATGTTGGTAAATGCCTATTTTCTTCCATACTAATTTCCAGTTTTCCTAGCAATTTTTGTCAAATAGTGAATACTTATCCCAGAAACTGAAGTCTGGGTTTATCAAGCATTACACTACTATAGTCATTCAATATTTATCTTGTGAATCTAACCTATTGCACTGATCCACTACTTTATTTCTTAGTCAGTACCAAATGATTTTGATGATAGTTTTAGGTCTGGTTCAGCTAAGTTATTTTCCTTTGAATTTTTTATTAATTCCCTTGAAATCTTGACCTTTTGTTCTTCCAGATGAATTCTGTTATTGTTGTTATTATTTTTTCTAGCTCTATAAAGTAAATAAAAAAGTATCATTGATACGGCACTGAAAAGTAGGTTTATTTAGGTAGAATGAGCCTTTCTAATATAGTAACATGGCCTATCCATGAGGAATTAATATTTTCCCAGTTATTTAGATCTAACTTTATTTGTGTGAAAAGTATTTTGTAATTGTGTTCATGTATCTCCTAGACTTGTCTTGGTAGGTAGACTTCCAAATATTTTATATTGTCTACAGTGATTTAAATGGATTTCACTTTCTGTCTCCTGGGTGCTGAGCTTTGTTGGTTACATGTAGAAATGTTGGTGATTTATGTGATTTTTTAAAAATTTTCTGCAACTTTGTTAAAGTTGTTAATTTATCTAGTAATTTTTTAGTTGATTCTCTAAATAATCATCATATCATTTGCAAAGAGTGATAGTTTTATTTCTTCATTACCTACTCTAATTCCTTCAATCTATTTTTCTTTGCTTACTGCTAAAGCTAATTTTTCTGGTACAATATTATAGTAGTGATTGTGGGCAACCTTGTTTCATCCCTGATTTTATTGAGAATACTTCTAGCTTATCTCTATTACGTATAAGGTATGCTAATGACTTTAGACATACTACTTATAAATTTAAGGAAAACTTCATTTATTCTTATGTTCTATAGTGTTTGTATTGAGAATGACATTTGTATTTTGTCATGTTTTTTCCTAAATCTATTGAAATAATCAGATGATTTCTATTGATTTTTTATTGATATGGTCAATTAAGTTAATAGTTTTCCTGATACTGAATGAGCCCTGCATTCCTGGTAATAGTATATTATACTAGTAATAAATTGCTATAATCTCTTTGCTAATATGTTAAGATTTTTTCATCAATATTTATTTTGAGACATTTTGCCACTGCTGTCTTCTTTTGGTTTGTGTTCTAAACTTCACTGTTGCCATAGTAGTTTTCTATGATCAGGGCTCTTTTTTGTTCTTTTGTTTATTTGTTTGTTTGGCTTATTTTTAAAAGTTGAGTTCTGCTCCTAGAGCAAAGAGTAAATTATCTCGATCTGTTTTTTTTTTTTTAACGGGAATGGGGCTTCTCCTGATTTCCAATGTACTAAAGCGGGTAGTGCTTCAGATTTTTTCCTCTGTACTGGGTTGGTCTGGCCTAGTCCCATCATTATGCTGGGGTTTGTTAATTCACAATTCCTTCCTATGGTTGCATTGGCGCTCTCAAAACTGAGCTGTTAATGCACTATGCATCTGAACCAGGACAGAATAGCCAACATTGCTATACTTTGTCTAAGTGCCTCCAGCTAGATTCCTCCACTGGAACTCCCCTGTGCTGTGCCTGCACTGGATCTCATTCCCCCTTGCATGATTAAGTTAGACCTCTTCTGAAGTCTTTCCAAGATATCTTAAGCTGGAAATTTATTACACTCCAAATGTTTATCAATTCTGTCACTAAAATCCAGTCAGAGACTTGACCAAGTGTTGATTCTGAGGAAAGCTGGGAAGAACTCAGGCAATATCCCAGCTTTTCTCTGCAATCTTGCCTCCTATACTCTTAATGTATGAATTTAAATATATCATGAAAAAGATATACTGTGTGATGAACCAAGTTCCCATTTTTATTCTTATATATTTAACTTGAAAGTACATCCCTTCTTTTCCTAAAAATAATAAAATTATAGGTTAAGTATAGTTACTATACTATATATTATACACACACACACACATATATATATATATATATATATATATATATATATATACACACACACACACATGGTAAGTAAGGCAAAATTTATTGCAAAAGATAGACACATTCTTTGAAGAAAGTGATAATAGCTTTCAATCAATACAACATATGTTCTGACTTCTGTGCTATTGGAATCTGAAATGATGGCAAAATAAAAGAGTCAGAAAATATGGATCAGAAGATATGGAATGAGAGAAACTAAAGACTTGTATGTTAAAATCCTGCATCAAATCTACGCTTTATGGATGTCTTCTTTGGGAAAAAAAATAAAAAGAACCAGCCATGGCAAATGTCTTAGAGTCTCTTGCTTCAGTCATAATTCATCTTAAGTACTATTTCTTACATGAGCACTTCTATAATCTTTGACTATTACCTTTATGCTGGAATATCTTTATAATTTGATTCACACATCAATATTGTACATAAATAAATTAATATTTCTATCTTTATCCCAATGGAATCTATGATAGCAGTGACTTTCATTTTTGCATTTATATCCCTAATGCCCCATACAGTATTTGCTAAACAGAAAGCTCTCAATAAATGTGTGTAGATTAATTAATTGGGCACGGCATAAAAAGTAAATAACTATATTTTACTTTTTAAAAAAATTTAATAATAGTTTTTATTTTCAAAACACATGCAAAAAGGGGCAACTAGATGATTCAGTAGATAGAGCACCAGCCCTGAATTCAGGAGGACCAGAGTTCAAAATCTGGCCACAGACACTTAACACTTTCTAGCTGTATGACCCTGGGCAAGTCATTCCCAGTGCCTCAGCAAAGAAAAAGAAAAAAAAAATACATGCAAAGTTAGTTTACAATATTCATCCTTGAAAAATCTTGTTTTTCAAGATTGTCTTCCTCCCTTCCCCCACCAACTCCTTTCCCTAGATACCAAATAATCCAATATATGTTAAACATGTGCAGTTCTTCTATGCATATTTACACAATTATCATGCTGCACAAGGAAAATCTGATAAAAAAGGGAAAAATGGGAAAGAAAACAAATGCAACCAAACAACAACAAAAAGAGTGAAAATATTATATTGTAATCCACACTCAGTTTCCACAATCCTCACTCTGGGTGCAAATGGCTCTCTTCATCACAAGTTCTTTGGAACTGGCCTGAATTATCTCATTATTGTAAAAAGCCACATCCATCAAAAATAATCATTGTATAATCTTGCTGTTGTTGTGTACAATGATCTCCTTGTTCTGCTAACTTCTTTTAGGATCAGTTCCTGTAGGTCTCTCCAAGCCTCTCTGAAATCATCCTGCTAATTTCTTATAGAACAATAATATTACATAACATTCACATACCATACTTATTCAACCATTCTCCAAGTGATGGACATCCACTCAGTTTTCAGTTTCTTGCCACTACACAAAGGACTGCTACAAATGTTTTTTCAAATGTGGGTCCATTTGCCTTCTTTATGATCTCTTTAGGATATAGGCCCAATAGAAACATTGCTGGATCAGAGTATGGACAGTTTGATAGCCCTTTGGGCATAGTTCCAAATTGGTCTCCAAAAAGATTGAATCAGTTCACAACTCTATTAAACATGTATTAGTGAACCACTTTTCCCACATCCCCTCCAATGTTTGTCATCTTTTCCCATTATCTTAGCCAATCTGAGAGGTGTGTAGTGGTACTTCAGAGTTGTCTTAATTTGTATTTCTCTGATTAATATTGATTGAGAATACTTTTTCATATGAGTAGAAATAATTTCAATTTCTTCATCTGAAAATTGTCTGTTCATATCCTTTGGCCATTTATCAGTTGGATAATGACTTATAAATTTGAGTCAATTCTCTATATATTTTAGAAATGAGGCCTTTATCAGAACCCTTGAATTAAGATTCATTTTTTAATTTTGAATTCCAAATTCTTCTTCTACTTTTTTCCCCACCATACCACCTCTGCCATTAGATAACTGAGGAACAGTACAAAATATTTCTAGATCTGATCTGACAAGTCCTTTATACTACTGTTTGTGAGGTCTGATGCAAAATTATGGCAAAATGTGTTTGCCTAAACAAGTTTGTCAGTATTGTATGTCAATTTCATGATGTCATATTTACCCAGGTTCTGGATAATGAACAATGTTCTTGAACTTTCACATTCACAGATGGAGTGAAACAAGGATGTGTGGTTGCGCCTATGCTCTTTGGTAGGATCTTTTCATTAATATTGTCACATACTTTAATGAGGACATGCACAGCATCAAGGAAAAAGAAAGAAATGAAAAGAAAGGAAGGAAGGAAGGAAGGAAGAAAGAACTAAAGAAAGAAGAAAGAAAGAAAAGAGAAAGAAAGAAAAAAGAAAGAAAGGAAGGAAGAAAGAAAGAAGAAAGAAAGGAAGAAAGAAATA
This sequence comes from Sarcophilus harrisii, assembly GCF_902635505.1. Classification (NCBI taxonomy): domain Eukaryota; kingdom Metazoa; phylum Chordata; class Mammalia; order Dasyuromorphia; family Dasyuridae; genus Sarcophilus; species Sarcophilus harrisii. The sequence goes on from NC_045427.1 coordinate 171,803,209, forward strand.
AAGAAGAAAGAAAGAGAAAAAGAAAGAAAAAGAAAGGAAGAGGAAGAAAGAAAGAAAGAAAGAAAGGAAGGAGGGAGGGAAAAAAAGAAAGAAAGAAAAGGAAGGAGGGAGGGACGGAGGGAAGCAGGAAGGAAGGAAGGAAGGAAAGAAGGAAGGAAGGAAAAAAGGAAGGAAGGAAGGAACAAAAAGATAAAAATAGTTTGCTGCAGTCTATATTCTCTGGAGATGGATAATATATTCCACTATAAATCATTTTGTATTTTCTTCATCCTTGTTTTGTTGATAATAGCCAAGTCATTCACAATTTTCATTGGACAATACTATTGTCATTGTGTACAATTTTCTCCTATTTCTGCTAACTTTACTTTGTATCAGTTCATATAAGTCTGTCCAAGATTTTCTGAAATTTTCCTGCTTCTCATTTTTATAGCACAATATTGCACAGCATGCTCAGCCATTTCTCATCTGATGGGTATTTGGTCACTTTCCAAATCTTAGGTAATGTGGAAATCATTCCTAAGACTATTTACTCTTAGGAAAGATCAAATTATTAGAGGTAAGACTATAAGAAAAAAGTCAAAAATGAGAAAAAATATTAGGCACACCCCTCCCCCCAATTTGATAATCCCTATGATTTACATAGTACTTAAAGTTTTTCAAAGCACTTTTATACATATTTTCTTACTCACCTGAAAATCACAATAATTATGTGAGGTAGGTATTATTTGTAGTTTTTCAGTGGTTTCCAACTACATCTGACTCATCGTGATCCCATTTGTAATGTCCTTGACAAAGATATTGGAAGGATTTGCCCTTTTCTTCTCCAGTTTATTGCACAAATGAGAAAACTGAGGCAAACACCTTTATATCACTTCCCCAAGGTCACAGAGCTGGTAAGTATATGAACCTAGATTTTAATTCAAGAAGATGAGTCTTCCTGATTCTAGGGATTGTACTCTACCTACCACATCATCTAGCTGCCTTAGATGTAATTATTATCACTATTTTTTATAGAATTTTATATTTTTTAGAATTGCAAAAAATAGAAAGCTTAAGTGTCTTACCCACGGTCACATAGTAAATACCTGAGACAAAATTTGAACTTGGATCTTTCAGACTATAAGTCAAAATCCCATATATTATGCCACTTAAAGGCCTAAAACTAATCTACCCTGACCTTTCTAAACATGTTATTTATCATAAAAATGGATTATGAATAGAGGGAAGAAATTCCATAGATATTAGTCACATTAATTTCATACAGTAGTTCAGTAAATGAAAATCAATAGTAAAAACATAACTCATAGGACTCTAAAAATTATGTTAGTCTGCAAACTTACATGCAAAGTGGAAGTATATGGCAACTGAGGACATTAATTTAGAATATAAACTGGTTCATAAACTCTAATGGAAGAAGATGGTGGAAAGATTATAAGCAGTTTTTCTTTGAAAAAAATAGTGGAACATCATTGAAAGAAAGGCCAATTTACAGAAGATTTGATGAGATACATAGTTAAGAATTATTTAAATTTAAAACTGAAAGTATAATAAAAATGAATAAAATATAAGCATAATTATATAATTTCTTAAAAAAAACTTTTCATCATCAAGAAAATAGATGTAGGAGGCAGAGCCAAAGGAAGGCAGGGATTTATTCAAGCTTTTTCCCAAACTCTTCCAAAACCTTTAAATAATGACACTAAACAAATTCTAGAGTAGCAATCCACAGAAAGATGAAGTGAAACTATTTTAGAGTCAAAAAAACTTAGAAACTCAGCAGAGAAAGAAAACTGAGAGTGGAACTCAGTTTAGCAAAGCACAACAGAACCTTAGCAAGCTAGGAATAGCCTTTGGAGCCACTAAATTAACAGCATCAGTGGCTAATTCTGAAGCTCTCAGCTTAGAGATGGTAAGGAGATTGGATAACTGGTCAAAAGGAGATTACAGAAATGGGGTCAGGACTCCATACTCAGATCCTGATTGCAATGACAAATGGCAGTCCCAGGGAGAGGATTAGCACTAACATATCAGACCTCACTGGTACAATGGAGCAGGAATCATCTTTACAATTCCAGGAAAGAAAAAGAATGCTGGTGATTTTTTGCAGAGTAGAACATAGGCCAGGAGAATAGTAAATATACTTCTTTTTATATCATACTGCCCTGGAAGAACTGAAAACTCATAGTACCTTATAAGAACCTCTGAAAACAGAAATCTAAAAGAGTGCATTTTCCATACTGGAAACAGAGTCCCACTTTAATAAAGAATTAATTAATAGGCAGGAGGAATAAGTAAACAGCAGAAAAAGATCCTGACTATAGATAAGATACTATGGTAAAAAAGGAAGATCAAAACACACATTCAGAAGAAGATAATAAAGTCCTTGTACCTACATCTCAAGCTTTCCCAAAATTTGAATTGATCTTAGGTTATGGAAGAGCTCAAAAAGCATTTTGAAAATTAAGCAAGAGAGAAAGTGTTGGAATACATGGGAGCCATCTGACAGTGGCTGCTGGAGATCCAACCCAGACCTGCAGAATGGATCTTCTCTTGTGAGAGAATGATACAAGGAAATTGAGAGGCAGTTGCTGTTCTCTGACCTCTCTCCTCTTCCCTCTCCCTCTAATTTATCTCATTTCTAGTCAGCAACACCTGTGTCAGCAAAGGTTGCCTGGTAACTCCTTCAGATGTTATGATTCGCAGCTGTGGAGGCTCTTAGAGAACTGACCTGTCCCTTAACAAAAAAAAGAGACAATGTAAAAAATAGAAAAGAAAGTGAAGTAAGAAAGTCATGAAAGCAGTTTGTTAAAGGACACACACACACACACACACACAAACCACATACATAATGAAGAAAATATCATCTTATAAAAAACATTAATCCAAATGGTAAAGAAAGATAGAAAAGTCAATGAATGAAAAAAAAAATGCCTTAAGAAACGGAATTGATCAAATGGAAAGACAGGTATAAAAATTCAATGGAGAAAAACAACTTCTTAAAAAGTAGAAGTGGACAAATGGAAAGTGAAGCACAAAGGTTTTTTTTTTCCTTTTTTCTTCTGATTTTTCTCTCCCAACATGATTCATAAGAAATATGTATCAAAAATTAATGTACATGTATAATCAGAAAAAAACAATAAAAAAGTAATTGTTTGATAGGTGGGTAGATAATGGGAGATTTTAAAAATTGCCTATAAAATAAATGAATAAAAAAGCAATAAAATAAAATTTAAAAAATTAACAAAAAGAAAATGAGGCAGAAAATCTTATTGTAGAAAATAATTGCTTAAAAATTAGAATGGAAACTAATGACTGTGAGAGATCAAGAAATAATTTAAAAATAAGAATGAAAAGATAAAATATAATGTGAAATATATAATTGGAAAAAAAACAACTACCCTGTTAAATAATTATTGGACTTCCCAAACTTCTGGGGATGGAGTCAAGATCACAGAAAAAAGTTAGGAAGTTGCTTGACCTCTCCCAGTTTCCCTCAAAAATCATATGAAACCAAGCCTCTTAACAGGGTCTGATGAAATGAAACCACCATCCAGGTTAAGACAACTGGAAAAACTTTGAAAAAGGCCAGTTTCACTGTAGTGAAAAGGGTATTCAGCTCTGCTCAGACAGACTCTGGGAAAGTCTGAGTCTGACAGAGTCTTAATCACAGTAAATCAGCAAATAAGACCTTCAGTCCTGAAGTAGAGGGGCAGACCAGGTGGGCAGCTTCTAGTCCCAGCTGAGAAGGCAAACATAGGAAACCAGGCTGTTTGCTTAAAAGAGCAGGCAAAACAGAGGAGAAAATATTGCAGGTAGCCAGAAATAAACAATTCAAATGCTATGCAGCTATAGTCAGATAAGCCAAGATTTAGAATTTCTACATGCAAGAATAAGAGATATTGAATTATAATATTCTGGAGAACAAAAAATCTAGAATTACAACTAATGATCATTTAGTCAGGAAAACTTCATTATAATCTTTCAGGGAGGAAAATGGATATTTGTGATGAAGAGAATAGAACTGAATAGGAAAAAATGGACTTTTAAATAGAAGACTCAATAGAAACATAAAAAGGTAAAGTGGAAAGAAAAGCATAAAGGACTTAATAATATTAAACTGTTTACATTTCTACCTGGAAAAATTATACTTGTTATGCATATGATCTTTCTCATTATTAGGATAATTATAAGGAATATATGTAGACAGAGGGCATGGATATGATTTGAATATTAAGGAATAATATCTTACAAATAAAATTAAACTAAGAGGTGATAAATAGAAATGCACTGGGAAAAAGCTAAAAAGAGAGGTAAAATGAAGGCAAATTCTTTTACATAAAAGAGATAAGAAAGAGCCAGTTCACTGGAGGGGAAGAGGAAGAGATAAGAGTAAATGAGGAAGCCTTACTCTCTTCAGAATTGGCTCAAAAAGGAAATAATACAAACACACACACACACACACAATTGTATGTAAAAATCTACCTTACTCTACAGGAAAGTAGAAAAGAAGCCCATGAGAGAAAGAGTAGTGATAGAAGGGAGGACAGACTAGGGAAGGAGGCAGTCAGAAGCAAAATATATTTTAAGGAGGGATAGGATGAAAGGAGAAAGAAAAAAGAATTAATAGGGTGGGGTGGATAGAACAGAAATTAATACAATTAGCAAAATAACTTAAATTGAACATACCCTGAAACATTAAAGCCAAAACCCAGTATTTTCAAGTCAAAGAAAAAAATAATGGGAACATGCTTCTCTAATAAAGGCCTTGTTTATCAAAGATATAGAGAATTGAATCAAATTATAAAAATAAGAAACATTCCCCAATTGATAAATGATTAAAATATATAAACATTTTTCAGAGTAAATAATCCAAGACATTTATATTCATATGAAAAAATGTTCTAACTCACAATTGATTGTAGAAATGCAGAACGGAATAATTCTGATTACTAATTCATAGCTATTAAATTGGCTAATAGGCTAGAAAAACAAAATAACAAATGGTAGACGCCCTGTTGGGCAAATTAGATATTAATGCACTGTTGGAGGATTTATGAGCTGATTTAACTTTTCTGTAAAGTCCTTTGGACCAATGCCTAAGGTTATAAAACCACATATATTCTTTAACCCAACAATACCATTACTAGGTCTGTGTTACAAAAGATATATAAAATTAAAAATACCTATATATTCAAAACATTCATAGCAGCTCTTTTCTGGAAGCTAAGAATTGGAAATTGAGAAGTTGTCCATCAACTGGAGAATGATGGAAAAAACTGTGTGGTATGTTTGTATGTGATTGTTGTTATAAATACTATTGTGTTAGAAAAAATGATGAGCAGGATGCTCCCCCCAAAAACCTGGAAAGACTTCCATGAGCTTATGCAAAATGGAATGTACTGTGTACAAAGGAGCTGGTATATAAGTTTTCCTTAAAAATTTTACTTTGAAATAAGTGTTTGTGTATTTTATCCCATCTCTATTTTGTTTACATTATGTCAAAAATATATAGATTGAGTTAATTTGATTCAACATTAAAGGTCTATTGAAGTATTCTTAAATTCTGGCCTTTCTAGTTTAAGTTTTTGATATAACAATACTTATCACTTAGTGAGCAAACCACTGACAGAGTTTTTCAGTGAATGATTAAAACCCAGCAGTAATACTCTTAGAAAGTAACTCTAAAACACTGAATTGTGAACCCTGCCTCCCAATATATATATATATATATATATATATATATATATATATAATGGCTAACACATTTAAAGGCAAATTCTGTGTAACTTTTATCCCTGAGAAGACTGAAGTTAGATCTTTTTTCCCTTCTTTGATAGGTGAGGGATAATCGGTATGAAATATTATTTTACATTTTTAGACATTGTTGGTTTTGCTGAATTACCTTTTTTTATTTTAAAAAAAATCTTTGTTAAAAAGCATGCCCTAAAAAATAAAAAAAAAGCATTCCTTATTGGATATGAAAAAGGGATACATTCAGAAATTAATATGATGTAGCAATAAAAAAAATCAATTAAAAAAGTAGGGGCTTCTCACCAATAACACCTATTGAGAAGGCCTCAAAAATCTATTTTGAAATTTGAGAAAACTATTGGTCCAATAGAACTCTAAACCAGATGCTTGAAAAATACAATCTCTTTTTTCCACAAAGGTTGATTAGATTTTGCAAAGTTAGATAGGTACATCTTGTCTTTTGATTAGTAGAAAAAGAAATCAACTAAAAGAAGTCCAAGGGTGTTTACATCTATTGATGTCTGCTGGAGAAAAGAAAAAAGCCTATTTCCATAAGTATTAGAAAGACTACTCAGCTAAGCAAATACCAATGGCAACACACTGTAGTGAAGAAGTCTCTGACATTCTCATGTGCCAGTAAACCCAGCAGGTGGCTGTCATTTCTATCCTGAGTGGTACTCACTCAGTTGTACCAGTGAACAACCATGCAGAAGCCATCTGATGAGCAGTCAGGTGAGCAGTTCCATCCAAGCTTCTGAATGATTTCTGTGTCAGGATGATGGGTAATCCTTGCACAAGTTCTATTAGTTGTCTATTGACTTTAAAGCATTGATTAGACACAACACAACTAGAGGAATAATTCCAACAGCCATCAAATCCAGGGCCTTCCTTTTCAAAATGTTATAAACATATATATATATATATATATATATATATATATATATATAATTTCCTTTAAATCAAAGATATACATACATATATGTATACTATTCCTTTAACCAAAGATAGTCTAGAATATTCAGAAGAAAAAGAAAATAATGGAGTTTGCTGTCTTTTTCTTCATTCTGTTTCTATTACCCATTAAACAAAGAATAATAAATAGATTTCTAGATCTAAACAAAATGAATGGGGTTTGAATTCAGTCTCAGCTACTAACTACATATGTGTGTCACTTTGCAAAAGTCAATATTCTTGTCTGGATGTTCATATTTTCATCCATAAAATAAGAGAGTTGAAGTAGATTTGTAAGGTGTCTTTTAGTTCTAACATCTCTGATTTTTACCATGTCCTTCTTTCCCAACAAAAGGCATGTATTGACTCTCTTTCCTTTCTCCTCCAATAATTGGCTTCTCTGTTTCTTAAAATCTTGTTCTGAAATATATTCTGTCAAAGTAAGGTCTAAATCATGAAAATCTAGAATTTGAAGACAACTCAGAGCTCATCTGATTTCACCTTTAGCAGAAACAAAGATTTCCTTCTATCAAATCGCTTAGGCAGTTTGGTAATTCAATGAATAAAGTAATTAATAGGGAAATCATCATAACAGATAAAAATCAGAATTGTTCATTGGATATGTGGATTTCCAGTGATTCATTTTTTGTAGTTTGGACAGGATTCTTTTTACTAACATAAAATTTTTATTTTGTGTTACTTGCTTTTATAATTCACAGTTAATATTGTTTTTATTTTTTCCAAAGCTTATTATTCTTTTTCCCTTCCTTTTTTTTGCTTCCACACCTATGATTTCTCCTGCATATGTTAATATCTGTGTTTTCTTCTGCATATGATTAACTCCTTCTACTGACATAAATGGGCATCTTAGGTATGATATAAAGCCTTCTCAATTTTCCTGGGTCAACAGGAACCAGAAGTAATACACATATACATATACAAGCACACACACATATATATGGATGGCTATATGTATGCACATATATGTGTATTACATGCATATATGCATATACATATGTGCATACATATACATACATATATGTAAGGGTGTGTGTGTGTGTAAACTTGTGCTAAGGACAATAGACAGCAATGATGCTTTGGCAAGAGTTAGGAAATATACTTTCAATTCCACTAGAAACCTCTCTGCCTCAAAGTAATACTTTTAAAGGTTTAAAAAATACATAGTATTAAAAAGGAAGCCAAAGGTTAATATAAATAAAATAACTCTTTTTTTTCCCCCTCTATCTAAATTCATGGGCTATCTAAAATTTATTCACTGGTCCTTTGGGATTAAGAACCTCTACCCCAAGTTTTGGTGGCCTAAGACTAAGTTCCATTTACCCTTCACTAGTTATGCTTTTTTAGCCAAGAAGATGACCAAGACCAAATAGAGCAGACTACAGACAAGACAGTGAGGAATCAAAAAAAAAGTTTAATTTCAAAGTGAGGGAAATGACTTGTAAACAAGGATGCATGTACCAGAGCCCTCCACCTAGTGGGGGAATAAAAATTAAGGATCTTGTTACTTATGGCATTTTAAGACTATTTTAAAGTTATCAGATAATCAACAATTATGTTCAATTAAAGAAATAATAATGTAGTGCTCAGCATATGCCAGTCACTGTGTTCTGCACTTTATAATCATTATATTATTTTGATTTCACAACAATCCTGAGAGGTCAGTAACATTATCATTTTTCTCTTTACAGATCTGGAAACTGGGACAAACAGAGATAATATAACTTACCTAATATTATACAGCTTATAAATTTCTGCAAACTAAACTTAATTTGAGCTTCCCTACAGTTTTCCAGAATTTATTTCATTATTTTATTTGGAGAGGGAGAGGGTCTCTGATCTATGGAAGCTACAAGAAATCTTTGGTTTAAGCATTTTTTTTCCTCTAATTTCATGGTCAGAAATGTCTAAAAAAAGGATAACAAGAAGTTGCTATAAGTAATTCATAATCTCCTATAGGGTCTCATAATTGAATGTAGGGCTGCAAAAATATGATTATCAGTAAATGTTTGATCTGTATATTTATTTTATATACCTATATCATGTAACATTTCTTAGGTGATAAGGGGTTGCAAATAGAAAATGTTTAAGAATCTCTGATGTAAGGTGCAAATCATTTACTGATTTTTTTTCTTCATTCTGGGATTATTTCCAAATTAGCTGTCTTCCCTTATTGTTTTAGAGCAGCAAGGATATTAATCTTGCTGTTAACTTTTGACTTTTTTATAAAATTTAATCCCAATTTTTCCTTCAAACAAATTCTACAGAACAGTAATCCCAGACTTGCTAATGTATTTCAGAAAGGAGTGAAGTTTGAAAAGTTTCAGTTCTTTGCTGCAATCTTTGCTTGCTTTTTTTTTTTTTAAAAAAACAAACAAACATTGTTTTCATTATTTCATTTTCATGTAAAAACAATTTTATTTTTTTTTAATTTTGGGGGTTGAATTTCTCTCCTTTCCTTCCACCTACTCTAATTAAAAAGACAAGCAATTTATATGTTGCACATAGGCAGTCATGTAAAGCAATTCCATATTTGCCATGTCATAAAAGAAAACCTCAGAGAAGGAGAAAGAAGAAGAAAAAGAAAGAGAAGGAGCACAAAGAGAAGAAGATGCAACGTCATTCATAATTGATCATTTTACAATATTGTTGTTAATTTATAAACAAAACAATTCATTTTGCATCAGCTCATGAAAGTCTTCCCAGTTTTTTCTAAAAGCATCCTGCTCATTATTTCTTACAGCACAATATTATTCCATAATAATCACATGCCACAATTCATTCAGCCATTCCCCAATTGATGTGTATACCCTCATTTCCAATTCTTTGCCCACAGAAAAGAGCTGCTATTAATATTTTGTATATCTGGATTCATTTCCTTTTATTGATTTATTTTTATTTTAATTAGTTTTTATTAAAGCTTTTTTATTTCCAAAATTTATACATGGATAATTTCGACATTCACCCCTACAAAACCATGTGTTCTAATTTTTCCCTATCTTCTCCCACTCTCTCTCCCCAGTCAGCAAGTGATCCAATATATATTGAACATGTGAAATTTCTCTAAAGATATTTTCACAAATATCATGAAACACCAGAAAAATCAAATCAGAAAGTAAAAAGAGAGAGAAAACAAAATGTGAGCAAACAATAACAAAGAGTCAAAATACAATGTTGTGGTCCTCATTCAGTTCCTCTTTAGGGGTACAGATGATTTTCTTCATCAAAAGATCATTGGAAATGGTGTGAATCACCTCATTGTTGAGAGAGCCATATCCATCAGAATTGATCATTGTATAATCTTACTCATGCTCATTTCACTTAGCATCAGTTCATGTAAGTCTCTTCAGGACTCTGGGAAATCATTCTGCTGATCATTTCTTATAGAACAATAATATTCCACAATATTCAAATACCATAACTTGTTCAGCCATTTTCCAAATGATGGGCAGCCACTCAGTTTCCAGTTTTTTGCCACTACAATAAGGATGCCACAAACATTTTTGCACGTGGGGGTTCCTTTCCTTTCTTTAAGCTATCTTTAGAATACAAGCCCACTAGAAAAACTGCTGGATCTAAGAGTATGTCCAGTTCCATATTATTCTCCAGAAGGAGTGAATCAATTCATAACTACAGCAAGTTAGTTCTCAAGAGTTCTTTCCTTTTTATCTTTTTATGCTTCTCTTGAGTTCTGTATTTGGAGATCAAATTTTTTGTTCAGCTGAGGTCTTTTCATCAGAAATAAATGAAATAAACCTGTATCATTAACTTTCTATCTTCTTCCCTCAAAGATAATGTTCAGTTTAGCTAGATTGTTGATTCTTGGCTGTAATCCAAGTTCCTTTGACTTTTGGAATATCAGATTCTAGGGTCCTCTATCATTAAAATCAGAAGCTGCTTGGTCCTGGGTAATCCTGATGGTGCCTGCTTGATATTTGAATTGTTTCTTGCTTCTTGCAATATTTTTCCTTGATCTGAAAGTTCTGAAATTTAGCTATACTATTCCTTGGAGTTTTCATTTTGGGGTCTCTTTCAGGAAGTGATCTGTGAATTCTTTCAATGGCTATTTTACCTTCTGTTTCTAGGACATCAAGGTAGTTTTCCTTGATAATTTCCTGAAAGATGATGTCAAGGTTCTTTTTTTTCATCATTGTTTTAGGGAAGTTCAATAATCCTTAGATTTTTCTCTTCTAGATCTATTTTCCATGTTAGTTGTTTTTCCAATGAGGTATTTTACATTTTCACCTAATTTTTGAAAAAAAAAATTGGTTTTGTTTGATTCTTAAAGTCTCATAGAATCATTCTTTCCATTTTTGGTTCTAATTTTTATTTAATTATTTTCTTCAGTTACCTTTTTATCTCCTTTTGTATTTGGCCAATTGAATTTTTAAATTAGTTTTTTTGTTCAATGGATTTTTTTTTTCATTTCACAAATTCTGTTTTTCAAGTAGTTGTTTTCTTTTTCCATTTTGTCATATCTATTTTGTAAGGCATTATTTGCTTTTTCCATTTCAAAAAGCCTATTTTAAGGAGATTTCTTCATATAATTTCTGTGTTTCCTTTTCCAAATCCTCTTACAAAGTTCTCATTCTAGGGATGGAGGGAAGGAGATCGGGAGAACTCAGATAAAGACGTATCTATCTCCTCTCTTCCATCTTGGCTCTACCCCTTTAATTTGTTTTAGAAAAATATCTTATAGGGCTAGCTAGATGGTGCAGTGAATAGAGCACCCACCCTGAAGTTGGAAGGACCTGAGTTCAAATTTGGTCTTAGACCCTTAATACTTCCTGAATGTGTGACACTGGGCAAGTCACTAAGCCCCAAGTACCTCAGGGGTTGGTGGTGGAAAAAATATATACATATACATATATATATATATATATATATATATATATATATATATATATATATATATATATGTATGTATATTAGCATATAGATTTAGTGATTGCATAACTAGGTCAAAGACTATGCATAGTTTTATAAACACTTGACCATAATTCCAAATTGCTCTACAAAAGAGTTGAATCAGGTCACAACTCCACCAACAGTATATCAGTGACTCATTTTTCCCACATCCTCTCAGACATTTGTCATTTTACTTTACTGTCCCATTAGCCAATCTAATAGGTATGAAGTAGTGCCTCAGTGTTATTTTATTTCATATTTCTTCAATCAATAGTTAGTTAAAGCACTTTTTCATATTGTAATAGATAGTTTTTATAACTTCACCTGAAAAGTGTTCATGTATTTTGATTATTTATCATTTGTCTTCCCAGAAATCTTGATATGATTAATCTTTAAACCTTCAAAAATGTGCTAATATATTTTAATGACTCTTTAATAAACTTTACATGACATTTTTGGGAGGAAGAAGGGGATTTCTACAAAGCCAAAGCTGAAATCACAGGGGGGAAATTGTCTTACAAATTTTTATCTCATATTTTATAACAATCTCTCACAAAAAAAGAATAAAGTGAGAGTTAATCTTGCTTATTGGAGCAACTGTTTCAATTGTGAAAGTTCATTAATCTTTTCCAGTGTCTTAAATTCTGGCTATAACCCTTAGAAGTTTTTTGTTTTTTGTTTTTTGGGTTTTTTTGTTTGTTTGTTTGTTTGTTTTTGCTGGCTGAATTTTAAATCTTTCAAGGTGACAGAATCTAATTCACAGTACATATATGACATAGGCATTTTACACTTTACAAAGACATAAACACTGACAAAATGACACGACATCATACAAATAGAAAAAGATAGTTATAACAAAGTGTACAGTTATAGTCCATAGCTAGGCATATGTTTACTGGTCTAACAAAGAAGGGAGCTAACAGAATATTTTCCTAGCCTGCAGAGAGGAAGAAGGGGTGGGGCAAGCCAGAACAGAACAGTTAAGTGCTTGCCAGCCTGAAGAGGCCAGAATCAAACAGAGCATTAAGGAATAGTTGGTTAGGTTCAACTGAGAGGTTGATAGGGGAACTTCTCAAATTGATTTATTAGTCTATTCGTTTATTTTTATATAAACTGGATTGGGAAAAATAAAACTGACAAAATATATTCTTTTTTTCCCCCAATTGTTGTGCTTTTCTGTTACTAGATTCATTTTTTCTACTTAAAGAGAAGTGACACACTGGAAGGCCTATTTCATTCTTAGATGATATCTGGGCTATACCTAAGTGAGCAGTTTATTCTTTCCTTATTCTGTAACTTTCATGCAGTTGTAGATAGCAAATTTCATATTCCTACAGAATTCATGTAGTTGGTGGACTGGGAACATTGCAACAGACTTTATTTTCACCCTCATCCTGGCATGGTAGTGCAGATGCAAGCCATAATGGAGCCACAGGAATCCATCCTTGTCATCACTTGTCATATAAAGGAAAGTAGTAAATTGAAAATTAACTTGGGGTCTGTTCTGACCTGGACATTTTAAATTTTTTGTGCCCTGTGTTAACTGTGTCTGATCTGAAAACTAGGTAGGCACCATCCTGAATCTCTCATTCAGTTCTTCTTAGGTATGCCATCTTCCCTATTTTTGCTCAAAAACCCAGTGTAAGTATATTAGATTTGGAAAAACAAAAACAAAACAAAACAATAAAAACAAGCAAACATGGATTTAAACACCAACTTACATTTGAATACCTGAAAATAAATGGACTCATGATAGACTAACTTGAATATTTCAGTGCCCCTAGGTCCTAGAAAAATAACTTGGTCATATTCCTATCTCTCTCCTTCATTATTTTCTCTGTTGTTTTTTGTTTTGTTTTGCATTGTTTTCCCCAAAGAACAGAAAATTGGAGGTATCAAGAAATAACTTCCTTCTCCCAATATCATTCCACAGAAGCTATAATATAGATTTATCTATTGGAGAAATAGCTGTCAGTGGGAGATATGAGTTTGCTCTTAGCCTGAGATAAAAGTTGAGGTAGATTGTTCTTGAAAATTAACCTCTTTTTCAGAGAAGGCTGATTTTTTGTTTGTTTCTTTATTTTTAACTTCTCAGGGCAGCTTCTGAAATTTTTAACCTTTTAGCCAGAAACTTGACATTTTTTATGTAGCATAACAATTGATAAGCTGTCTCAAGTTACTTAAGCCCCCGGAATGGAAGAAGATAAAAGAAAACAGAATGGGATCAGAGAAAAAACATTTGGTCTAGTTTAACTTGAGAATAGATTAACAAAGGGTAATAAGATGAAATCAGACTGAAATGACATATATAGAGGTCTTAAAACAAAGCTACAACATTATACTTTAAATCTTTGATATTTGTATGATATTATTATTATGAATATATTTGCTACAACATTTCCTCAATCATATAATCTAGGTCTTGTTCATCTGCTTCTAGAAATCTATTCCATTCCCCATAAATTCCAAATAAGATCTTCCTAAAGGATCAATCCAACATTCAAAGAAGTATTCTACACAAAATTCCATAGTTTTGTTTTAACCTCTATTCCCTGGATTACTTTAGACACCTCAAATTTCACATTCTTCAGGGAGACATCTGTTCTATCTCTGATTGCCTTAGCTACATTCTGCATGTGTCATGTATGTGCCTAATTACTTACATATTGCTCATTAGGTTGTAAACTGCACGAGAGAAGGGATTGTTTTGCTGTCAGTTGTGTCCTAAGCATTTAGTTTAATGTCTGTAATATAATAAGTACGTAAGAATTGTTTGTTGGCTGATATGGTCATGTTGCTTTACTGTCATTTTCTGTGCTTCAAACATCAGATTTTTCTTTCTTTCTCTTTTTCTCTTGCTCTCACTGGCTCTCTTGCTTTTTTGCTTTTGCTCTTTCTTGCTCTCTCTCTCCCTCCTTCCCATTCTGCTTTTGAGTTATGTTTCCTTAAAAGTCAGATCAGTTGCTACCACAGCGGTGATACCTTCTATGATTTCCCACAGACAGAAGACTTGTGTTCATGTACTCATTTTTTAACTTGTATTATTGTTGTTTGTATTGATTTCACCAAAATATTTTTCCTTTCAATTACAATAGAATCATGTTTGAACTTCGCCATTAAAATCTCTAAAGTACTGAACAATTAAGGAAAATGACATTAAAGAAAGATGGGGGGAAGGGTTGGACTACTTCAAATATAAGAGATTAGATTTTTCTTCCTTGTTCTACTCAGCTATTGAATGGAACTCCAGGATTCACCAAAGAATCTTTCCCATTGTTTGCCATAAAGGATATAACTTTGAGGATGTTGAGATATTGATTTTAAAGCTGGCTAAGAAATTGATTTTATTATCCCTGACCTCACAAAAAGACACTGAGAAAATATCAATAACAACTGACCTACAGGTCTACTTTCTTATCTGTAAAAAATATTTAAGAGAATAAGTTAATAGTAGATAGAGTATATCCTGATTGCACCCAAAAGAAAAGAAGTCATAAGTAATACCAAGCTTAATACTTCTTTAACAAGGTTATCTTTCATGTATATGTTAAAATTATACATGATTAAATAATCTTAAAATAAATGAAATAAGAAACTGTCAGTAATTATTATAATAATAAATTGGTACTTGACCATCCCAAAGAGCTAACAATAGGTCTTCTGCTCTAACCTACCAATTTGTTAACTGTTAATAAGAATTTCTTTTTCTTTTGGGACTAAAGATTTCAGTCTTCCAAATCATTATGTTAACATATAAATGAAATATGTCCTTCATTTCAGTTAAAAATTCAGTAGGGTTAATGGAAGATGAGTTAAAAGTATAGGATAAATGGAGGCATAAGCTGGTGGGAGGAAAGAAGAAGGGGCAAGCATTTATTTAATGCCAACTATGTGACAGGCACTGTTCTAAGTGATTTACAAATAGTATCTCATTTTAACTTCATAATAACCATGGGGGGTAGATGATATTTTTATCCCCATCCCCAAAAAATATCCCCCATATTTTATCCCCATCCCCATTTTATCCCCATTGAGAAAACTGCTTCAGACAGAAGTGAAATGACTTGCTCAGGATCCCACAGTTAGTAAGTATTGAAGGCCAAATTTGAATACAATCTAATTCTAAACCTTTCCCTCTATTTATTGTACCACTTCTCTGTAGTGAGGAAGAATGTAGGTGGGGAGAGAAATTTGAACCATAGCAGTTTTTCTTAGGATATACCTCACTAAAGCATCCAGAGTGTTGAAGTCTGGCATTGCATCTGCTTTAGCATTTTATTACACTGGAAATATCTATTTGCAGGTCTTTAGACCTCCCCAAGAAAAGACTTGTAGCCATACTGTCTGCCACTTTTCTGTGTAGTCTAGGCCAACAACTCAAAAGAGTTAAAAAGTATAGTTTAGCTAATCAGAGCTTATCAGGAAAATCCCCACCCAGCCTTCCCTGGTAGAGGTGCTATTAGTGCCCTATAATTCTCTAGTGCTCAGGTCATATTTTATCTGGCTGTCCAATTCTCATACAGGGTAGTGAGCCTGTCAGGCAGGGAGGAAGCTGTGCTAGGGGAGGCAATAAAACTCAATGAAAAAGGAATTAGGAAATGTTTAAGTGTATAAATTATTTATGTCCATAATTAAATTAAAAATTATAAAAGGGGCTTAACTTTGTCCAGCCTTTCTTAAGGGATAGGGGAAAGTCTCATGAGTGTCAGATTCATTGGCAGCATTTGTAAATGCCAGAAGTGGCCCTATTTACTATTCTGGGAAGCTCAGATGACACAAATTTTCTTTCTCTGTGCAGAAAATAATGTGCAGGGCTAAAGTGGATCCTGACAGCCATAATTTGTGAAAACAAATCAGCTTTTAAATAGCATGATGGATTACAATGGAAGCCACACTGACTGTAACGCACAGGCCTATCTGCTACCATGAAATGGAAAAATATTCATAAAATACGAAATGATATTAATCTTGCAGTTTCTGGTTGCATCACACACACATATAAACCAATATACATACACATGTATATGTGGGAATATGTGGGAATGTGTGTATGTGTATGCTAGTACAAGTTTATAGCTACTTAACCCTGATTAGGTATTAGTTTTGTGGTTGAGGGATCCCTTCTTTAATAAATGTAATATGCATTTACATATTACCTATACTAGAAATCATAATAGTAAAATTGTAAACCACCAATAAAAATAGAAGAGATACAATCAACCATCAATACCATATCTTGATTTAATTGCATTCATCTTATAGACTAACCTTCATACTAACCTTCATTCTGTTATAGCATTTATACTAGTAACTAAAAGTTAGCAGTGTTAGAAAGACATTATTGTCATTAGTACTATTATCTAATTTTACGTCTGAGGAAAGGGAGATCCCATCATTCAGTTAATCATTTATTAAGTACTTATATATTCTAGACACTACACTAAAGTAGATCAACTTTCCCAGAGTTCACATAGCTAACATTGTAAAGTAATGACTCAAATCTAATGGAGGCTAAGCTGTATGAGAGAGGATAGACACTATTTCATTAATGTATTTGTATCCTTGGTGCTTGGATATTTCCCTCCTCAGAGTAAGGTATTAACAAGTGCTTATTTATTGAGCCAGATCTCCTAATTCACATTTCAATGCTCTAAGAAGTTGATCCTTTCTTAAATGGCTGATTTCTAAGATATCTGTATCTTTGTTTAGGCCATTTAAAAAACTCCTTCACTGATCAGTCAATTCATTCAATGAATATTCACTCATCAGATCTGGTGGCAAGATACAGATCAGGATGACTAGAAATAGTCCTGCATGCAGTGGGAGACTCTGGTCTCTTTAAGCTAAGACACTTTAAAAAATTCTATTTATCTATTTTAAAAATTGGGGAAAAAAAGTAGAACAAAAAAGCACTGTCATGGGCACAGCAGTTTAAGAGGATTCAAAATAGATAACAACAAATTTCCATTTCAAGTAATCATACATAATAATAGAACAACACACTGTAACCAGAATTGCTCACCTTTTCTTTCCTTCCTTGTATGTTTTCTTTTTTGTTCTCTGCTCTGTGATTTTATCTAATTCTTTTTTTCCATTTCCTTCACACCACCTCTCCCAAGTAATCTACAGTTAAGTATGCATATATTTATGTATATTTATATGTGTGTATACACACATATATGTATACATATATAGTATATACGTATGCATGTATATATCTATGGATATGTATGTCTATACACATGCTCTATATATGTACATACACATACGCACAAACATGCCTGCATATACATACTTACAATCATACACATATAAATACATATACATTCATATGCAACAATGAAATACTCTTTGTTTGTCCTCTGTTTCTTTAAAGGTAAATAACATTACCCTTCCTAGGTTCAAAACTTTCCATATTTTTCCAAATCTACTACCTCATCATTTTCTATGTCACAAGAATATTTCAATCTTAAACTAATTGTTTTGAATAGTCTAAAACAACATTAATATGGCTGAGATGTAATATACATATCTCTTCTGATTGAATCGCCTTTAACTTTGACTTTATCTAAGACCATTAATTACTATCCCTACTTTTTTCCTAATAAATTCTCCTCCTAAATATTATAATTGTTTGTATTTATCTCTTATTTTTTATCCCTGCTAACTCTTCTACTTCAGTTCTACCTTTTAGCTTGCCTTACTTTCCCCAGGATCCCTCCCTTATTCTTTCTTCCTATTTTCCCTGCCTCTTTAACGCATTTCCATAAATTTTTACACCTTTCTACACCCCTGTCTTATCTTTCTCTTATCCTCTCCAGGCTCCTGATCCTCTTAGCCTCTTATTTCTTTCTGAATTTAGAAGATGGTTATACCATTTTAGATATATTGTATTGTTTCCTTTTAAATCCATTTCTGATTTGAATAGGATTTCAGAATTACTAGCCTTCTTCCATCATCTAATTCTTTTGTGTCAGTTTTTACTCTCACACCTTATCCCTATACCATAATTATTGTTTTCTCCTTTTCCTACAGTTTTACTTTTTAGAATCATTTTATATTCAGCTCTTTCTTTTTAACTAGCCAATTACAAATGTCAGTCTTAGACATGTAGTTTACATTTTCATGTTCAAAATGTAAAACAGTTTGTCCTTAATTAAATCTCTTGAAATTAGTCTTTCAGTTTTACCTTTTCTCTTGGCTTTTATATGTCAAATTTTCTATTAAGTTCATGCTTTTTTGAAACAAAATCCTCAAAGTCTGGTAATTTGTTGAATTTACATTTTTTCATTAAATATTATACTTAGTTTTGCTGGACATAACATTTTAGGCTGCACATCTATTTGTATTAATCTTAAATATACAGTATTCAAAGACCTGTGGTCTTTTATTGGAGCCATTGATAGGTTTTGTATGTTTCTAATTGCGTGGCTGCAACATATCTGAATTTTCTTCTTGTTGTTTGTAATTTTTTTTCTCTTTTATCTGATAGTTTTGAAATACAACAATGATATCTTCTTATAGGTTTTCCTCCAAAGGTTCTATTTCAGGTGGTGTGGATTTTTTTCTGTTTCTGCTTTCCTCTCTTGTCACAACACTTCTGGTCTTTAATTCTTTCTTGTATCATTGTATGAAGTTTTTTGTTGTTGTTGTTGTTGTTTTGGGATTTTTTTTGGACAGTTTTCAGGTAGTCTAATTATTCTTCTGTTTTTATTTCTTCTTATTGATCTGTTCTACAAATCTAATTTTCCCAATCATAAGATGTCTCACATGCTCTTCTATTTTTTTCATTCCTTATATTTTGTTGTAAGGAATTTTGGGTAAGGAATGAAACAGAAAATTGATTCTTTTACTTAGTTAAAAACAAACCCACAAAAAACAATAATATCAATCTGAGAGGAAGACTGAGGTTTCTGGCAAAAACGGGAACAATACATTTACTCTGAACCTATCTGGACTCAAACAAGAACCAAGTAAAACTTTCTCTGGAAACTATGGCTGGTTGATCAACGAGAGCCAGTCATTTATCTTCAGACCTTCTAGGTTTGAGACATAGACTAAGGTAATAAAAAGGTTGAATAGATAAATAGCCCTATTATATTTGAATATTAAATGCTGATAGTTGAAGATAAAAGGCACAAAGATGAAAAAATTTTAAAAGGCATTTAAGAGATCTTATAATTTCAGAACTAGAAGGGACCATAGTGATTATATAATTCAAACACTATTCTCCAGATGAGAGATTGTTTCTTCCTAACCTCGAGGGACCCTATAAGTGTAGGAACTAGGATTTGAACTTAGACCAAATTCTAAAGCATTTCACTCAATCTCATAGCATCCACAGTCACCATAAGATAATGGCCAAGTAGTACAGACAATTACTGTCATGAATTTTGAGGGAGAAATCACTGTGTTCTGTGTTTGTCAAGAAAACTGAACTTACGTTTGGAGGAATAGGTCCCAGAGAAGGAGGAAAAATAGGAAGTAAAGAATGAATACTTGGTCTCTTTTTTTTTTTTAGATATAGAAATCTATCTCTTTCTTTTTCAATAGCATTTTATTTTTCCAAATACTTCTAAGGATAGTTTTCAACATTCATTTTTGTAAGGCTTTTCAAATTTCTCTCCCTTCCTTCCTTACCTTCCCCCCTCCCTAACACAGTAAAAAATCAGAAATAGATATATATGTGCAATCTTTTAAACATATTTATGTATTTGTCATGTGTAAGAATAATCTTTCTTAATTTGTGCCCCATTCTCCTCTTCTTCCTTCTCTGTCTCATTTTCCTTTTCCTTTATTCTCTTTTGTTAAGGAGAAAGGCTTTTTTGTTTCAGTTCTTTTATGACCATATAGAATCCAGAAAACTGTTCTTGACACTTAAAACAATTGTAATGCCAATAGCTGTCACCAAGAAAGGGATGGAAGTTGTGGAAGGATAACTTTTTAATTTCAGGCCCCTTGGGGTCTCTTAGTCTTTCTGGCATTGAAATCATTACTGCTCACCTGAAAGACAATGAAATTTTACAAAGAGAAATTTTACAAAGTATATTTACCATATACTTGGCTCATGGACTTAATGAGTGAGAATAGAGTTTATCTAGTTTAATTCTCTAGTCTAATTCTTTCACTATACATATGAGAAAACTGAACCTGAGAGAGATTAGTAACATAGCCACTAATTGTCAAACCTTTGTATCCAAGTGTAACACTCTTCCTAATTTCTCATAGCATCGTCTATTTTATTTACACTTGTCCACTCATGCTTGTTTTAAGCATTTCAGGAGTTTTGTGTAATGGATCCAATGCCAATCTCTCTCTCTCTCTCTCTTTCTCTGTGTGTGTGTGTGTGTGTGTGTGTGTACTTGCTTATTTATTGATTGATTGAGTCTCTGGTCAGATCACATGAAGAAAATTGCATTTTTTGAGTTCTATAATATATAAAGAATATTCACAATCTGGGATTTCTAGAAGAGACTACTTATATAATCTCTGATTATTATTCTTTCTTGGCTTCATTGTTTCCCTCAGTTTCCCTATCTGTAAAATGATTTTGAAAAAGTAATAGCAAATCAATCCAGTAAGTTTGCCCAGGAAATGCCAAAATGATAACAAAGAAATAGACATAACTAATAGAACCAATAACCAAAAAAGAGCTTCCAGTTCTCCACAGAGGCACATTTTTAATAATAGCTTTCTATTTTCAAAATATATGCAAAATTAGTTTACAATATTGGCCTTTGCAAAACCTTGTGTTCCAAATTTTATTTTCTCCCTTTCCTCCTACCTTCTCCCCTAGATAGCAATAAATCCAATATAGTTAAATATTTACAATTCTTCTACAAATATGTCCACATTTATTATGCTGCACAAGATAAATCAAATCAAAAAGCAAAAGAAAATGAAAAAACAAACAAAAAAAACAATCAAATGACCAAAAAAGTGAAAATGCTATTTTGTGACCCACATTTCAGTCCTGATAGTTCTTCCTCTGGATTCATATGGTTTTCTTCAAAACAAGTCTATTGTAATTGGACTGAATCACCTCATTGTTGAAAAGAGCTATGTCTATCAGAATTGATCATCTCATAATCTTGTTGCTGTGCAGAATGTTCTTTGGTTCTATTCACTTCACTTAGCATCAGTTCATGATGCTTCTTTCTGAAATCATCCTGTTGGTCACTTCTTATAAACAATAATATTTCATAACATTTATATACTATAACTTATTCAGGCATTCCCCAACTGATGGTCATCCACTCCAGTTCTTTGATATTACAAAGAGGGCACGTTTTGACCAAAGTGACTTCAAAAGGTATTTCCAAATTAGTGATTCTGAGATGCTATGTACTATTTCAAAAAATAAAATGACTTATTTTGTTGTTGTTGAGAGAAATAAATTCAATCAAGATGCATTTGGAATTAAAGGGAATTTCACAATTTCTGGAATAAACAAAATATCATTCAATGCTTAAGAAAATATTTGAATTAATTATATAGAGAATTGACTCTAATTTATGAAAAATCAAGCCATTCTCCAATTGATAAATGGTCAAGGGATATGAACAGACAATTCTCAGATGAAGAAATTGAAACTATTTCTAACCATATAAAAAGATGCTCCAAGTCATTATTAATCAGAGAAATGCAAATTAAGACAACTCTGAGATAGCACTACACACGTGTCAGATTGGCTAGAATGACAGGGAAAGATAATGCGGAATGTTGAAGGGGATATGGGAAAACAGGGACACTAATATATTATTGGTGGAGTTGTGAACAAATCCAACCATTCTGGAGAGCAATCTGGAATTATGCCCAAAAAGTTATCAAACTGTGCATACCCTTTGATCCAGCAGTGTTACTACTGGGCTTATATCCCAAAGAGATCATAAAGAAGGGAAAGGGACCTGTATGTGCACGAATGTTTGTGGCAGCCTTCTTTGTAGTGTCCAGAAACTGGAAACTGAGTGGATGCCCATCAGTTGGAGAATGGCTGAATAAATTGTGGTATGTGAATATTATGGAATATTACTGTTCTGTAAGAAATGACCAACAGGATGATTTCAGAAAGGCCTGGAGAGACTTACACGAACTGATGCTGAGTGAAATGAGCAGGACCAGGAGATCATTATATACTTCAACAACAATACTATATGATGACCAGTTCTGATGGACCTGGCCATCCTCAGCAATGAGATCAACCAAATCATTTCCAATGGAGCAGTAATGAACTGAACCAGCTACGCCCAGTGAAAGAACTCTGGGAGATGACTAAAAACCATTACATTGAATTCCCAATCTCTATATTTATGCCCACCTGCATTTTTGATTTCCTTCACAAGCTAATTGTACAATATTTCAGAGTCTGATTCTTTTTGTACAGCAAAATAACGGTTTGGTCATGTATACTTATTGTGTATCTATTTTATATTTTAATATATTTAATATCTACTGGTCATCCTGCCATCTGGGGAAGGGGATGGGGGTGTAAGAGGGGAAAAATCTGAACAAGAGGTTTGGCAATTGTTGTAAAGTTACACATACATATAACCTGTAAATAAAAGGCTATTAAATTTAAAAAAAAAAAAGAAAATATCTGAATTACCAAAAATTTAAAAGTTCTTTACAACTAGTTCAAATATCACTGCTAAGGAAAAACAAAACAACATAAAATCCTTGCATAAGTTGAAAAAATGCCCTTTTTTAACCTAGAAAAGTTTCATTTTGTGCTTATTAGAAGATGTGCCTTTTATTTAGGTGTTTGAAAATTCTCAAAATAAGTAGAGAATTAAGGAGAAGTGGGGGAAATAACCAAAGACCCTACAATGTAGCTGAAGTAGTGACTTTAATTAATACATGAGGAAATAGTGAATTTGTTCCTTAGTGTCACTGAAACTTCTCACAGCTTGGTTTAATCTAGGATTAATGTGCTAAATGACCACATCAACCAGGCTGGACAATGCCTGTAGCTCACTCAATTTTGTACATGTTATTAGTTTGTTGAGGGAGCAGTTTCGGTAAAGAACTGGTGTTTACAGGGAGAATAATTCTTTTGATTATACATTTGTTTTCGGCCTTAAGGTGCCAACATTTTAATCGGCACTATTTTTTCCCTTAGAAGTTTGTAATTTTCACCCTGCTTTTGAACAATGCTGAAAGGAAAAAAAAAAAAGATTTGTGATATTTTGATCTTAGACATCAACTGCTTATTATCTGTTGGAAGGTTATTCTCAAAAATTTTCAATAGTCCAGGAGCACAATTTTTAGTCATATGGCACCAAACCAAAAAAAAAATCATCTTATTGTGTGCCAGTAATGTAACAGTATTGCAATGTTGTTGACTTAGGTTTAAGTGCTAGATTTAAGGTTTATTTGTTGCAGGATCAAACAAGTTAGTTAAGTCACTGTTTTACCTTTATAGCTCAGTTTCCAAATCTCTCAAATAGTTATTGGATTATTTGCGTTATCTTCCCCAGATATTTTCTGTAAGAAAAAGACTTCAGGTATAAATATCCATATACGTTTTGGTTAATAATATTGTTCAATTCCACAACATAGTTATTATTGGTACTCAGTTGAGTTGGTGTCAATTCAACAACAAATTTAAACCAACAACTGTGTATTAGCTAATTTTGGTTAGTATGAATATTAATGGAGAGTCATGCTAGGCATATATTTAATTAATAAAATTGAAACTAAGATAACTATTCAACTAGGGCAGATAAAAGGAGAATATATAAAAGTCAAAGGTGTGAGATAAACATGAAAGGATAATATCTATTAAAAAGCCAAATTAAAGAGAAATGTATTGGCAGAAAGAGAAAGGAAGAGGTGGAGAATTATCTATCATAAAAGGGGCAAGAAAGATTTCACAATGGAGTGGAAGAGGGTGAATGAGTGAACATTATTCTCATCAGAATTGATTCAAGTAGGAAATAATACACACATTTAATATAAGTATAGAGATCTATCTTATCCTTCAAGAAAGTAAAAAGGGGAAAGTGAGACAAGAAAGGGGAAGGGTGATAGAAGAGATGGCATATTAAGGGAGGGGATTGTCAAAAGGAAGACACTTTTGAGGAGCAACAGGTTTTTTCCTTTTGGAAAGAGAATAGAATAAATATGGGGAAATAGAGTTAGCAATAACTAATTATGAAAAGAATTTTGAAGCAAAATTTTTGATGAAGGCCTTATTTCTCAAATGGATAAAGAACAGAGTAAAATTTATTTAAAAAAAAAAGCCATGTTCCAATTAATAAATGATCAAAAGATATGAATTATGCTCAGTGGTCTATAAAATCATGCATATCTTTTGATCGGTCACTACTAGGCATGAATTCAAAAAGAGAGTTAAATTTTTCCCTACACATGAAAAAAACATTTTTTTCATTTTATATATATATATATATATATATATATATATATATATACATACACACACACATTCATTTTTTAAACATATTTTCTTCAGATCATGTTGAGAGAAAAATCAGAACAAAAGCTAAACACCATAAGAGAAAAAAAAACAGAAGAAAATAAAAATCAACATAGTACGTGTTGATTTACATTCAATCTCCATAGTTATCTTTCTGTATGCTGATAGTGTTTCCTATCCAAAGTATATTAGGATTGCTTTGGAACTGTGAAAATCTGAGAAAAACCAAGTCTGTCGTACTTGATGATCACAAAATCTTGCTGTTACTGTGTACAATAAATTACTAGGTCTGCTTGTTTCAATCATTATCAATTCATATAAATCTTTAGAGACTTTTCTAAAAATAGCTCACTCATCATTTTTTAAAAGGCAATAATATTCCATTACATGCATATATCATAACTTATTCATCTATGTCCCAGTTTATGGATCTAGCCATTTCCAATTCTCAACCTTATTTCACCCATTTCAACCTTATCTTGGCATATGATATTAGGTCTGGGTCAATGCCTAGTTTCTTCCACATTAGTTTTCAATTTTCCCAGCAGTTTTGACAAATAGTGACATCTTATGTCACAAGCTGGAATATTTGGGGTTGTCAAACACTAGATTGCTTTAGTTATTGACCAATTGTATTTTTAAGGGATTCCTTTCCTTTTCCAAACTATTGACTCTCTCTCTTGCACACCTCTTGTTTATTTTCCTTTTAAAATCTTTTATGGGTGCTTCCAAGAAGCTTCTTTGGACTTGAGACCACTTCATATCAGTCTTTAAAATTTCCCATGTGAACATTTTGTCCTCATCTGAGTTGGTGTTTTGGTCTTCTTTGTCATCATAGTAGCTTTCTATGGTTAATTCTTGATTATTTTCTTTTTTTCCTTCCTTCCTTCCTTCCTTTCTCTCTTTCTTCCCCTTTTCCCTTTCTTTCTTTCTGCCTTTCTTTCTTTACAATCTATCTCTGCTCCTGGAATGCAAAGGGTACGGTCCTAAACTTATTGTGCCATCAGAGCCTTGGCTATGAACACAGGGACACCTTGTATTTGGTGTCTTTCTCACAGCAGAGGGTAGGTTCCAAGCAACAGCCTGGTTTCCTAGGCTGGCAATTTGTTTTTGGCTCTAGGACTAGAGGTTGCCCTACTGATCTGATCTATTTCTTAGCCAGGACTGATTTTCTGTGATTAACACTCTCTTTTCAGTTTTCCCAGATCACATCTGAGCTGTTCTGAACACCCCTTTCATCCCAGGTAAAACTGACCTTTCTTGAAGGAGAGTGGTTTCATTCCATCAGACTTTATTATGAATGTCATAATATAAGCACGTAGAAGATCATTTTATGTATTTTATTACTCACAGATATGTAATCATGTGATTCCCATGCACTATAGACCCACCACAAACAAGGTAGTGTTGTAGGCTTACAGTAAGACACATAACTCTACTGGCAAGCACAAGTGTTCTGGGTTTCTGATCTTATATTTAATTATTGTTGCTAGGCAAATTCAAAAAAAATCAAATGGGAGGGAGATGTGAGAGAGAGTCATTTAGTGGATGACTCAGACTGTGATCCCACTTCTCAGTCACAGGAACATTGTAATCAAGAGAAGTTGCTAACCTTACATACCTGGATTATTGAAGTATATTAAACTGATCATAATCAGGAGAACCTTGTATCCTTGCATAAAGAGAGCTCACTAAATGAATCATTTACATAGGAATCCATTAAATCAGTTTTAGAATAAGAAGTTACTTCTCTTAACTAGGGTCTAGCAATAGATCAGTCCTTACAATTAACATTATTGTTATCATCACCATCAATCAACAGTCTATGGAACATTAGGATTTACTAAGTAATGTAGGTAGTATATACATGATTATCTTCACTTATAAATTAGGAATCTCATAGGCAGGGACAGCATGTCATCTTTAGATTTAAAGTCCATATTGTCCCCACTATTTTCTGACTTCATAATTCAAAAGACCCACCTTATTTCATATATTTGACATCACTTTTTAAAAGTTTTCTTCACAGCATGGTAATATTCAAAGTAGAGCTTGTTTTGTTAATATAAAGAGAAAACAAAGCACTTTCCTCTCAATGTGATGTTAGAGAACATGCATGTGTCTTATGGGATACAAAACAAAAACAGATCCAATATTTGATGTTTCTTGTTTGTTCAATTATTATAATTCACATTTCTATAGAGTTTTACAGTTCAATAATACCAGACATATGAGTTTCTGCTCTGCCTACTGAGGCTTTGATTTTGGAACTACAACATGGGCATACATCCAAGGTATAATCATGGTACTCTATTCATCAGTAGGAACTCACGAGAGAGATTCTCATTCAGAGTTCTCTTTCATGCATGTTCTAGAATTTAGACATCCACTGGATAATGATTAATATTTCTGGTTTTTTTTTTTGCCTTCATTTTCCCAGGCTATAATTAGATGGATAGTTTTCAATTATATTACTATTACTAGTCAAAACAGTTGCTATGAGATAACTTTCGATTGAGTAGTTATGAAATGGTATATGCTGAATTACTATGTACAAAATAAGAATGGAAATTAGCATAAGCAGTATAACTGCTGTATCCCCCAAAAATGGTACTTAGCAATTTATCTAGAGAGAATTGTCGGAGTGTGTGTGTGTGTGTGTGTGTGTGTGTGTTTTATTTTAACCTTTAATTAGTTTTGGACTACATGGTTTATTGTTGTGCAACTTTAAAGAATTTAACTGAAAACTTACTTATGAAGTACATATACTTTTCATCACATTTATCTGATGGTATAGAAAACTTAAGTAACCAATCACATGCTCAATTTCTGTCTATTTTTTGAGGCTCACAACTTTTTGTCATCTAGGCAAACTTTGAGATAGTACACTAATCCAAACAGATAAAAGAAAATGAAGATATTTTTTATCTTCTTGAGAATGATTGTCTATCAAAAAAGAAATCTTCTATGTAGCTTTCCAAAAAGAGAGGGAAATTTCCTTGGTGTATGTTCTGATTGTCTTTGTATCCTTCTCTCTATCTATCTAACTCTCTGTCTCTGTCTATCTGTCTGTCTCTGTTGCTCAGTTCTCTCCTTAGTAGAGGATATCTTTCATGAAATTGGGAAAGTGATATTCCTAAAACTTATTTCAGACAATGTCATTATCTCCTTCCTGACTCCATAAATTCAAGCATCTTTCTATTGCCACCTGGATCAAAGATAAGATACTGTTTTACTTTTTTAAAATTTCTATTTATAGTCTTTCCTATCTTTCCTTTTACTTTTCTCTACATACATTTACTCTATGATCCAGGAAGACTATCCTTCTTCCTTTTCCTCCCATGTTTTATCTACTAACTTTATGCCTTTTCACTAGCTGTTCCTCATGTCTAGAATTCTTTCTCTTCTCAACTCAAATCTTGTATTTAATAAGAGACTGCTTCCTATTTTTTGCTTTCCCTCCTGCATCAATATTAAGCCCTTCCTGTTATATTTATCTCATATGTACAATACTTTGTATGCTATCTTTCCAAATAGAATATGATATTTTAAAAACAGGGACCATGCTATTTTTGCCTTTCTTGGTAAGTACACTTTTTAATGTCTAGTGACTAGCTCATGATAGATGCTTAACAAATGTTAAATGAAGGAGCACCAATTACCTTCTTTTTTTACTCTCTCCTCTTATTTCTTGATTTCCTATTCTCCCTCTCCTTCTTATTCCTTTTCTTCCTTTCTTCATAGTTACAAAAATAATATAAATGTCAAAAACAGAAGGCAAGGAATTATAATAATTAATAGAGTATTTGTGAAATGACTTGGAGTTACGAGGCGCTTTTCATACTGATCTCACTTACTTTTATTCATAACCCCACTGAGTAATTAGTGTGGGTATTATTATCATCATTTTACAAATAAGAAATTAGTTTCAGATAATGTGCCTTAGATCTAAGATCCCATAGCTAGTAAGTGGGTGGTTTTCTGGTTCTAAATCTAGATGCCTAGCTTACTTTTCGCTCTCACACATACACTTGGCAATTGTTGGGAGAACTTGAATATTTACAGACAAAGTAAATAACACAGTGATTTAGCCAGCTGTAATAGCATTTACATTAGGGAGGTGGAATGTCATCTGATTCCAATATCATTGGCACTACAGATCATCTGCTAGCTAGGAAGTGACCCCTTCCTCTCTCATTATTTTATTTAAGTCCCTCAATAATTGAGGTTGGTGACTTTCCTTGATAGAGAACATTTATTTATCATAGGTATATAAATAACTGAATTTATAAGTTAGAATAAAAAGTGAATCTTTGTGTACATGGATTTTGACAAAAGCATGCCTGTGTACAAATGACGACAACAAAAACATGGGTACTAGGAAAAAAATCAAATAAAATTTGAGGAATAGGCAAATTTGTTTCTAGAATAAAACTTTTCTCTTCCTTTCGTTTGTTCCATATTTCCAGTCTTCTCAAAGCACCTGCCCTTTCTGGTTCTCCTTAATTCTGTTTAAGATCTCTCACCTGGGGATATCATCTTTGGAATTTTATGATCTTTTCCCTTTCCTTCTTTTTCAATATTTAAAAGTTTTATATATTTTATGTTATTGTGAACTTAAAAATAAAACAAGTTTACTATATGATATTAGAACAGAAAAAAGTCTATTACATAAAACTTCATATTCCTCTTAAATATATAGTAATCATGGACCTTTTTTTTCCTTTTTTTTTTCTCTTCCCCCCACTAAAGATAGCTACCATTAAACACATACAAACACCACACACACACATATATATATGCATATATATGTAGATATATATGTAAAATCATTTTATATACTTCTATTTATTTTTCCCTGGATGCAGATAGTGTCTTCCTTCATTTTCACTATCAAACCTTTCCTTGTCTCTGTCCCATTCCCTGCATATTTTGCTGATAAATGATATAGTACTAAACCGTTAATGTCTTAATATTTTTAGAAGGTCACATTGCATATGTACATTTTAATGAGCCCTTAATGTCTTTATTCAAGGGAGTGGATAGATAACAATAGAACAAATATTAAAAGAATTTATGGATATGATTACTGGAGCCTTAACCAAAGGAATTATGTTTATATAGAATGAAATGAATATGTTACATTACATAAGCCTGTGTTCCATCTATCCATCCTTTTATCCATTCATATTTCATTGATTGTGCTCATTCAATAAACTTTTATTAGCTGTCTACTTTATGAGGAGCAATATATTTATATAACATAAATGAGCAATTTTTAAAGCTATATAGACTTATTATTCTTATGATTTATATATTCCTGCTTTTGTTTTCCTTATTAAGAGATATTTTCAGGTTATAAGATTGTAGAGTAATTCGTACAAAATATTTAAAAAGACAGGATAACCTGGGTTCAAATTCTACTAGCTGAATGATTCCCCCAAAATTATTTAAGTAATTTAAGTCAAAGTTATTATCAGTAAAATTAGTATATGGAACTCAATGTTGTTTAAAATCCCGTCCAGCTCTTTTGAAGATCTTATTCTATGGACTTTTCTCTGACTTGTTTCTTTTTTATTAGAATAAAAGTACTTTGAGGGGAAAGAAAAAACTGTGTTTTTCCTCTTTTTGTATTTCCATGTTTTACTTCAGCGTCTAGAACTTAGTAGGTGATTAATAAATGCTGAATACCTGAGAGACTTGTCCTTTAGCAGTAATGAAATTACTGAGGTTCTACAGAGCCAGTGTACTAAGAATAAATTAGAAGCATGGAAATTCTAGCTAGGATATTGAGCTTATTTTCCCACTAGATTGGAATGCTTAAAATGGCTGCTGTTTCTACTTCTTGAAAGTTAGTAATCATAATTGACTCTTTATTTTCTTAAAGTTTCCATAGCTGGGTTATCTTAAAATAATATTAACTCCTTCTGTACATCATTGAATGCATTATAAGGACTTATTTTTCAGTTTCATATTTAGATAATAGAAATTATATACTATTGCAATCTTTTTAATCATAAAACATGTTTACATATATTAATCTCATTTAATTTCCTAACTGTCAGAGAATCATAGAATATCAGAAATTTTAGAGACCTCAGAGATTACTCAATCTAACCTTTACCTAAATAGGAATGCCTTCTATTACATACCCAATGTATGGTAATCCAGCCTTTATTTGGGAATCTGAAATGAAGATGTTTCATAATATATGCTAAGGAAGGCCATATCACTTTTTGGATGCTTTAAATTAAGAAAATTTCTTCTATATGGATTCTAAAGCTTTATTTTAGTAACTTTTGCCAAGTGCTTCAAATTTTGTCCCATGTACTCAAATATATTCTTTCATTTGGAAGCGCTTTTGACATCTGAACACATATCTCCTATAATAAATATCCATAGATGTATCAGCTGATTTTAGGGTCATAAAAAATCCAATCATAGATTTAGCATTGGAAAGCTACCTTGGAACTCATGAATTTTCAAAACTTATGATGATGATAATAAAATAATAACAATAAACTGCAAACTTTCATAATGCTTTTATAGTTTGCAAAATGCCTCACATATATTACCTAATTTTACTCTGATAACAACCCTGAGAAGTAGGTGCTATTATCACCCTCATTTTATATGTGAGGAAATTAAGGCAGAAAAAATTAAATGAAGATCACATTTGACCAGGGTTTATACAACTAATTAAGTCCCTCAGGTAGGGGTTGATTTAAGGTTTTCCAGATTTCAGCTCCTATACTTAAAACACTGCCCAAACAATTGCCTAAATATGCATCTTTGATGCATTTATTCTGCAGTACCATGAATTATAAATACTTCCTCCTGCAATGAATTGTAATACCAATGTTCAGATTTTTAATTTTAATGAATTGAAGCCTAAATTGTCCCAATATATACTATCTACCTTTCTTCCTCTTTCCATTAATTCTTACTTTGATGCTTACTAATTTGTTCATATTTTAGTTTCTCTGTTTGACCATTGCCTTCCCAAATATTCTATTAAATAGGTTTCTAATGCATTTATTTATGAATTAACATTCTTTTTTTTTCCTGGAGGGCCAAGAACCATGCATTAGACATCATAGTACTTCTCATAGTGTTTAAAATAGATTTGTATACATTGATTGCTATCAGAGAGCACTGACTAGATTGTGCAATGTACAAAAGCTTGAGCTTAGATTTAGGAAAACATTCCCAAATCCAGCTTCAAAAACTTATTAGTTCTAATATATTGTATAAAATACTTTATATGAGACTTGGTTTCCTCATCTATTGATCTCATTAGTTTCTAAGTATCCTATTTCTAAATCTGTGATAATGACTTTGTGATTTATGTCTTCTTTTATAGTATATAAATGCATTTTACAAACATGATTGTACTTGAATTTCACAACAGTGTAATATGAAGCTTTTCTCCATTTGGCATGTGAAAAAACTGAGAAGCTAGGAAATGACAGAGCTAGAAAATGAGGAGCTGGTACTTGAGACAGTCCTGTGGTTGCAAAGTTAATCCAATTTCTCATTCTACCAAAATATTTTTCAGTGTTAGACACTCAACCAATATCAACTTGAATGAAAGAACTTGATTTATAAGAGGTTTGTTTTCACTTCTAGAATATTAAATTTTAATAAATGTAATTTTATGATGTAATAATAGGGGCTTAGAAGCCACCTCTACCCTTAGAAGGAATAGAAATGAATTTTTTTCATATTTTATTGCTAGTGTCATATTAGATAAAGTGAGTACTTTATTCTTGCTGGAAAACATATATATTTTGATTATATAATGAAATTTTTTCTGCATTAAATAAGGATATTTATGGCAATTTGAAGATTTGGTTTAAAATTGGTTTAATTTGCTAACGGAAATTATTCTGTGTTCCATGTCATAGAATTCTTCCTTTAATCAGGATAATATAAAATAGTTTCAGCTAGTATCTCTGACAGGGATGACTATCATTTATAAGAGTTTTCTTTGCAAACAACGCCAGTCCCCCAACCCCATTATGTAGCTTTGCTTATGCAATTTTTGCCTTCAAATTCTAGCAGATTCTAGTTAAAACTAGATTTGAAAATCAGAGACCTAAGATCAAATTCTGATTCTGCTGTTTACTATGTTTGGAATCTTGGCAGCTAACAAATAAATCAAAGTATTTATTAAGCACTTATATTATGTAAACAGTGCTATACTAAGTTCTGAAAGAGATACAAAATTAATAAGGTGGTTCCTGCCATCAAGAAGCTTATTGGCTATTAGGGAACAGGGCAGCAACACTGCAAACATACAGAATATTACACAATTAGTGCATTAAAGAGATGCAATGGCAATACTGCAAGATATATCAGGATGAAGGTCATTATAAAATAGGAGAAGTAATGAAGGGAGAAGAACACGGGTAGAGATCAGGCAAGGTCTGCTGAAATGCACAGTGTTTAAAGAATGAATAGCATTCCAATACATGAAAATTGCGGAAAACTCTGTGGAAAACTCTGTGAAAAAGGAAGGAGCTACAAAAATACAATGCATGTTTGGCAGGCAGAAAGTTATTTAGTTTGGCCGTAGTATTTAATGAAATAAGATTAAATTGAAAGGCAAGTTGTTTTCAAATAAAAGAAGGCCTAGAAAATCAGGTTAAAGAGCTTGAACTTTACTTGACAGTCAGAAGATAAACAGATGTATAGATGTATGTATGTATGAAAAATTAATTTCAGCAAGGATAAAGGATAAATTAAAGAAAAAAAGAAGGTAATGAATCAGTAAATAAACATTTATTAAATACTTCTGACCAGCTACATGGTGCAGTGAATAGAGCCTGAAGTCAAGAATAAATGAATTCAAATCCAGTCTCAGACATATTAACTTTGTTACCCTGGGAAAGTCACTGAACTCTGTTTGCCTCAATTTCTTCAGCTGCAAAGTGAGCGGAGGAATGAAATGACAAAGCAGTTCAGTATCTTTGTGAAGAAAATCCCAGTTGGGATCACAAGGAGACAAATACAAGTAAGAGAAGTAAATAAAAACAAAGAACCTAATTCAGGCAACCTTTGGAACAATAGAGTTACAAAGAAAGATAGTACTTGAGGAGCTCACAGTCTAATTGTTGAGGTCTAGATTTGGGGTACCTAAATGAAATTAGGATTTAGTTGAGGTCTAGTGGCAGGTTTGGGGTACAGGGAGTCAAACAGAGCTCCTCTGCAACCCCCTTGGATTCGGCGGAAGGATACGGCGGTATACGAGGTCTAGTAGCCATGCGAGTCCCCAATAAAAGCATGTATTAGCCCGAGAGCTAGATTGGTAAAAGAGGTTTATTATTGAGTTTAGAAGTAGGAGATAGGTGAAGGTAGAGACAAGGAGGGCACTGGACGGTCCAGTGGACAGAGGGTCCTCACATGGCTATCATGTTTGGAATCTCTGCAAAGAGGGGTTCCCAGCATGGCCCTTTTGTAATAGGAGACTTAGTTCGAGGGGCTTTTGGGTGTAGCCTCGAAGTTGTCTCAGATCCGGGTGGGGCTGGGACAGGTCCAGATCTTCTATTGGAATTCAAAGGGACCAGGATTTGTGAGTCAAAGGGTTATTTACATTAACTAGGGGGGGTGGGAATCAAAGATTGGAATCTTTCTAGCATCATAATGGGAGAGATATATATACCTAACACATAGTAGGCAATAAATATTTATTGATTAATAATAAGCAAAAAAGGAACTAGAATTAAAGGAGATTGAGAAAGGCATTCTGTACAAAGTAGATTTAACTAAGACTTGAAGGAAGCTAGGAAAATCAAGAAGTAAAGATAAGAGGAACAAAAAAATTCCAAGCACCTAGTTTGTAATCTCAGGTAACTGAGGTAACTTCAGTAGTATTAGAGTAGCCTAGACATGTGATGATGACACTTTAAATTTAAAATGGTTGCAGTAGTTATAAAGAGAAAGAAATCTAAGCTAGATATGTAGCACAAATCAACTTAATAGAACTTGATAACTGATTACATACAAAAAGGGAAAAAGAAGAAAATAAAGAGAGAAAGTCAACAAATTTGGAGACCTTGTGAAGCATAGTTCCATTGAAGGAAGATCAAAAAAATAGAAAGTTTTGTGGGAAAATTTGGGACATGCTGTGATTGCAGTACCAGAGTGACAGTCCTCCAGTAAGTTTGAGATGTGGGTTTGGAGCAAGAAGTGATATAAAAAGTAGAGATATAAATTTGGAAGTTGTCCTCATAAAGGGGCAGTTAAAGCTATGGGAGTGAATAAAATTCCTATGAGAGAATATAGGGACAGAAAAGTAAAAAGTTTTTTATCTTAATGGGAAAGAAATAGAAGGAAAAGATAAAAATAGAACATTTAAAGTGTTAAGGAAAACCAAGAGAATGTGGTATTTCTTAATCTTAGGAAAATAAGTCACAATACCTTGGAACTGTAATTTTCTTATCATGGAGGAGTTATAATTTTCTTATAATGAAAAATTGAATAGACTATCTCTAAGGT
This sequence comes from Sarcophilus harrisii, assembly GCF_902635505.1. Classification (NCBI taxonomy): domain Eukaryota; kingdom Metazoa; phylum Chordata; class Mammalia; order Dasyuromorphia; family Dasyuridae; genus Sarcophilus; species Sarcophilus harrisii. The sequence continues at coordinate 171,838,772 of NC_045427.1, forward strand.
TATTTTCAACACTAAGATATTATGATCCTAAATGTTTTCACATCCATAAAATTTTCCTGTTTTCTTATTTTCTATATTCCCAGACAAGAAATTAATCACTCCCCATTATATTGCCCTATCTCTTCTTATACATCTTCAATACTACTTATGGTTTGTTTTCTCCATGTCTAGCACTTCCTCCTTCTTCTGTGTTGGCACATTATCGATTGAATGTTCCTTAATTGAGAATGTTCCCCAAGGTTCTACATTAGTCTCTCTTCTTACTGTACATACATTTATATGGCTGCATTATACCTGCATTAATACTATAATCTATCATATCTATATTACTCAAATATATATATGTGTGTGTGTGTATACAGACATGTATAACTATATATATATATATATATACATACACACATATATACATGTATATATGTGTGTATGTGTATATATATATATATATATATATATGTATATATATATATCCCCCAAAGTATTTTGTTTTCAGTCCCTCACTTGGCATTTGAAATTAGAGACATCTCAATATATTCAAAATTTATCTCAGAAATTTTTCTTGCCCTTTTCCATACTTACCTCTTTATAATAAGGAATTACTATTTTTCTAATCTTCCAGGTTCATACTCTTGGCATTATCCTGGATTCCTCAAGCTTTTTAATCCAACATGAACAATGAATTCTCAATTTTTTCCCTTTCTACTTTCATTAAATCTCTTATAGCTGACCCCTTCTTTGTATTCACACAGCTGCCATTTTAGTTAATGCTCCCATTATTTTTTTTATTTAGATTATTGCAATCGCTTCCTTATTGGTTCTCACCTCTAATGTTTGTTTTCTCTAAGACATTCTCCATATTTATGACCATGTCTCCTATGGTCAATCCCAATGATTCTCTGTTTCTAGCATGAAATACACTCTGCTTTGTAAGGTACATAAGTCCTTCAGAAGCTAGCTCCAACCTTTCTTATTCTGTCATTCACTACTACTTTCCTTTTCTCACTTTGCAATCTACCCAACTGAACTTTTCTTTATTCCTCATACATAGCATCTCAACTTGCATGTGCTGGATTTTGCAGTAGCCATATTACAGAAACTCCTTTCTTTGCTTCACTTGAGACAGGTATTTTTGTTAGTGTTATTGTTGTTTTATTTGTTTGAGTTTTTTTAGTAGTAAGTTATATTAGAAATAGTATTAGGATCAGATGACTCAGATTTAAGTCCTTGTATTGAATACTTTTCAAATATCTCCTTATCCATGAAGCTTCTCTTCATCATCCTAGCTATTGATTCCTTTCCTCTCAATCTACCTTATATTTAATCATTCTATGGTTATTTCTATTTATTCATTTTTAATAGATGTTCCAAAAGATTTTGAAAATTTTTAAGTTTTGTTGATGTTCAGGTCCTTATTTAGTAATAACTATTATTCACCAGAACTACAAAGCTCCTTGTTTTTGTTTTGTTTTGTTTTGTTTTGTTTGTTGGCATAGACCTACATCTCATACCCAATACAATAATAAGGTCAAAATCGGTAAATGATTTAGGTGTAGGGATAATATTATAAGCAAATTACGAGAGCAAGGAATAATTTACATAGCAGATCTTTGGATAAGCAAGAAATTTATCACCAAAGAACTAGAAAATACATAACTATGAAAGGCAAAATGGACAACTTTGATTACATTAAGTTAAAAAGATTTTTACACAATCAAAGCAAACACAAACTAGATTAAAAGGGAAGTACAAAGCTGGGAAAATATTTTACAACTAATGTTTCTGATAAAGGTCTCATTTCTATAATATATAGAAAATTGACTCAGATTTATAAGAATTCAAGCCATTTTCCAATTGATAAATAGTCAAAATATATGAACAGACAATTTTCAGATGATAAAATTAAAGCCATCCATAATTGTATTAAAAATGTTCTAAATCACTATTGATTAGAGAAATGAAAATTAAAACAACTCTGAAGTACTATCTCCCATGTCTCAGATTGGTTAAAATAACAGGAAAAGATAATAATAAATGTTGGACAGAATGTGGGAAAACCATGACACTAACGCATTGTTGGTGGAGTTGTGAAATAATCCAACCCATCCTGGAGATCAACTTGGAACTATGCCTAAAGAGCTTATATAAAACTGCATTTCCTTTGACCCAGCAGTGTCAATACTGGGTCTATATCCCAAGGAAATCAGAAAGGAAGAGAAAGGAACCAAATTTATTTATAACAATTCCCATAATCATGACAAAGAATTTATTATTGAAGTGATGCCCATAAATTAGAGAATAAACAAGTTGTTTTATATGATTGCAATGAAATACTAGAAATGACAAGCAGGATGATTTCAGATGAACCTGGAAAGAACTATATGAACTGATCCTAAGTGAAATAAGCAGAACCAGGAGAACACTGTGTGAAGTAACAGTAATATTGTATGATCAGCTGTAAATAACTTACCTATTATCGGGAAAACAATGATCTGAGACAAAACCAAAGATGTATGATAAAAAATGCTATCTATCTCCAAGAATGGATGAGTGATGGGATCTGTATATAGCCAAAACCATGATATTTTTCTTTTTTCTCTCTTTTCCATATGTTTTATTCCTTAATATGACTAATATATGACTAATAAGTGACTAATATGAATGCATATATATAACTCATATCATATTGCCTATAATCTCAGAGAGGAGGAAGAAAGATAATTTTGTTCAACTATATGTCAATAAATCTGATAATCTAAGTGAAGTTGATGAATACTTCCAAAAATATGCAGTGCCCATATTAACATAGGAGGGAACAAATTATTTAAATAGCCCCATATTAGAAAAATAAATTGAACAAGCTATTCATCAACTCCATAAGAAAAACTCTACAGATAGAGATGGATTTACAATTCTGCCAAACATTCAAAGAACATGTAATTCCAATATTATGCAAACTATTTTTTTTAAATTTTAATAGCCTTTTATTTATAGGTTATATGTATGGGTAACTTTACAGCATTGACAATTGCCAAACCTCTTTTTCGAATTTTTCCCCTCCTTCCTTCCACTTCCTCCCCCAGATGGCAGGATGACTAGTAGATGTTAAATATATTAAAATATAAATTAGATACAAAATAAGTATACATGACCAAACCGTTATTTTGCTGTACAAAAGGAATCAGACTCTGAAATATTGTACAATTAGCCTGTGAAGCAAATCAAAAATGCAGGTGGGCAAAAATATAAGGATTGGGAATTCAATGTAACGGTTTTTAGTCATCTCCCAGAGTTCTTTCGCTGGGCGTAGCTGGTTCAGTTCATTACTGTTCCATTGGAACTGATTTGGTTCATCTCATTGCTGAGAATGGCCAGGTCCATCAGAATTGGTCATCATATAGTATTGTTGTTGAAGTATATAATGATCTCTTGGCCCGCTCGTTTCACTCAGCATCAGTTCGTGTAAGTCTCTCCAGGCCTTTCTGAAATCATCCTGCTATACAAACTATTTGGAAAAAATCCCTACTTTTGGTAAGAAGGAATCTTACTAAATTTTTTTATGACAAAAACTGTGCTGAAGTCTAAAGCAATTATGGTCAAAACAGGGAAAAAGAAAACCTTTCTTTAATAAAAATTTAATTAAAAATTATAGACCAATTTCTCTAAAGAATATTGATACAAAAATCTTAAATAAAATATTAACAAAGAGATTACACAAGTTATCCCCAAGATAATATACCATGACCAAATAATATTTATACTAGGGATGCAGGGGTGGTTCAGTATTAGGAAAACTATTAACATAATTGACTATATCAATAGCTAAACTAACAAAAACCATATGATTTTCTTAATTGATGCAGAAAAAAGCATTTGATAAGATACAACACCCACTCCTATTAAAAACACTAGAGAGGGGCAGCAAGGTGGCACAGTGGATAGAGCTCCAACCCTGAAGTCAGGAGGACCTGAGTTCAAATCTGGTCTCAGACACTTAACACTTTCAAGCTGTGTGACCCTGGGCAAGTCATTAACTCCAATTGCCTCAGCAACAAACAAACAAACAAAAAACACTAGAGAGCACAGGAATAAATGGGGTTTTCCTTAAAATGATCAGTGGCATCTATTTAAAGCCATCAGCAAGCATCATGTGTAATGGGGACAAACTAGAACTATTTCCAGTAAGATAAGGGGTAAAACAAGGCTGCCTACTATCACCATTGCTGTTTAATATTGTACTAGAAATGTTAGCTTTGGCAATAAGAGAAGGAAAAGAGATTAAAGGAATTAGATAAAGTAATGAGAAAACCAAATTATATCTCTTTGCAGATGATATAATGGTATACTTAGAGAATCCTAGAGAATTAACTAAAAAACTGCAAGAAATAATTCAAAACTTTAGCAAAGTTTCAGGATATAAAATAAATCCGCATAAATCATCAGCATTGTTATATATTATCAAGGAAGTCCAGCTGCAAGAGATACAAAGAGAAATTCCATTTAAAATGACTGCAGATCATATAAAATATTTGGGGTAATATAAAATAAAATATAAAATACCTTCCAAGTTTAAGTCAGAAACAATATGAACACAATTTCAAAACTTTTTCCACACAAAGTCAGATCTAATCAACTGGAAAAAATAGCTCATGGGTAGGCCATGCAAATATAATAAAAATGACAATACTACCTAAACTGATTTACTTATTCAGTGCCATGCCTATCAAACTCCCAAGAAATTATTTTAGAGAGCTAGAAAAAAATCATAAAAAGTTCATCTGGAAAAACAATAGTTCAAGAATTTCAAGGGAATTAATGAAAAACAAATATAAATGAAGGTGGCCTAGCTGTAGCAGATTTAAAACTACATTATAAAACAGCAGTCATAAAAACTATTTAATACTGTCTAAGAAATAGAGTAGATGATCAGTGAAATAGATTAGATTCACAAGACACAATAATCAATGACTGTAGTAATCTCGTGTTTGATAAACTCAAAGACTCCAGCTTCTGGGTAAGAACTTACTATTTGAAAAAAAAAAATTGCTTGGAAAATTGGAAATTAGTATGGGAGAAATTAGGCACTGACCCATACCTAACACCATATGCCAAGATAAGGTCAAAATAGGTTCATGATTTAGACATAAAGACTCATATTATAAGCAAATTAGAAAAAAACAAAGGATAGTCTATCCCTCAGATCTGTGAAGTGACTAAGTCACTGTCTTTAAGAAGCTTAAAATCCAATAGGAACCAAAAGACATATTAACCCTCAACCATAAAATGTATAAAATGACAAAAGCAAAGGAGAAATGCATGTAACGTACCCTTATCATCTCCTTGAAGAAAAATATTGTAAGGGCTCCATGGAAGAGGTAAAACCAACGTCGTGGTTTTTAAGGAAAAGTTTTATTTCAACCTTCAGTAATAACTAGGAGACAATTGTACTGAAGATTTGTACCAGAGAATTTCATAAATAAAGGTATAGAAATGGGAGAGATCAGAATAAGATCCAAATAAAAGTAGTATTGTAGTTTGTGGGGAGCATAGCATAGATGAAGGTAAAAAGGATGAGTTTGGATTGTAAGGTTGGCTGGAATGGACAAGTATAGTAGAATATTTTGCTTGATAACTATGTCAAGATATACCATGTTCTCATAATTTTAATGACTATAAAGACAGAGAGAAAATGAATTCTGGAAGTCTCTAAAAGTCCTAGAAGTCAAGGGTTTGATATGTTTACACATGCAAGTATGTAAATGCAACTAGTTTTTTTTTTTTTTCCAATACACTTTCCATTTGCCATAGAATATGTTAATAGCTTTGACTGATGCCAATTTACCAGTTGTTTCTGATTATGTGGATTGCTTTCTGAACGCAATTAAGTGCAATTTATTTCTAATAAAACAGTATTTCCAATTCAATAACCTTTTTTGGAGTAGGTGTATAAGTTGGAATGTTTGTTGACAATTGAGGAGTCATAAGAAAGTTTTGAGCCTGACTTCATTGTCCTAAGAACTGTATCAGAATGAGCTCTTACCAGTGACATTGGATCAGATACTCTTTAAAAATAATGACTTTTTTTTTCACCCAATAAATCAGAAGTGCAACACTAAGGAACTTTACCTAGTATTTACTCACAATAGTATTGCTGTGTTGTTTTATGATGCAATAACCTGTCTCCCTGGTGTATTAACTATGAACCTGATGACTGGCTTTTAACCACTAGGATACCAACTTATTGTCCCATAAAGCAGTGTAACAGTGCAGTTATTGACAATATGTGATGCCCTTGGAAATCAATTTTAACCTGTGTTTAAAAAAAGGAGTTTGCAAGAAAATGGCATATAGCTGGAAGGCAAATATATGTGAAAAATGAAATCAAGGTATTCTGGAGAAAGGGGAAATTTTGAAGGATTGAAGTCAATAAAAAATGACACCAATAATAGTTATACTTATTTTTAGCTGGATTTCTAACATACTCAAAAGTAGACCACTATATAACCTGCAAATAGAATTTTTAAAATTTGTTTTTTATTCCCTCAGTTTCTTTTTTATTAGCTATTATAGAACTATATGAAATATTAAAGTGATAATGTACATTCTTGCTAACCCTTGATATTATTGTAAAGCCTTTTATTGTTCTTTCCCTACATATAGCACTGATTCTTTGTTTATTTAGATATGATTTACCATAAGAAAATATCTATTTATTCCTGTGCTTATCAGGTTTTTTTCTGCTAATTAATTGATTTGGTATTTTATCAAAAATCGCATACGTTTTAGCAATATTAATAATGATCTATCAAATTATAGTTTTCCTAATAGCAAAATAACTTTTCATTCTTGATAAAACCAGGTCATATGACATTTTTAGTATGTTGCTGTACTCTATTATTTTATTCAATCTTTTTACTTTGGCATCGAATTGTGATATTAATCTATTTTCTTTTCTCTGTCTCTCCCTTAAGTGACAAAACTATATATTAATCATAAAAGGAATGTAGAAGAATAGAATATATCCATTTCTAATTTTTGCAAGTTCTATTTACTTTTTGCAATAAATTGAATAATTGTTTGAATTCATTTGAAAATACAACTAGTCCTTAATTATTTTGGAGTTCATTTTTTGTTTGGTCAATTCCTTTTTTTGAGATTAGGATGTTAGTGCTGAGTCAAGTTATACCCCTCCTTCACTGTTGGATGTGATAGTTTCTCTTTGGTTCTGAACTCAATTTCCTAGGCTCTTGACACTGTTCCTAATCTTGGGATGTTGATGAAGGTACTTATTGTAGTTTTTTTGTTGGTTTTTGATTGCTGTAGAATCTCCTGATTTTTTTTAGACCTTCACCAAAGAACTTACAGTTTGATCAGTAAAATTTCATTGTTGCTATTTTGACAAAAAAATGTGGAATAAAAGATACTGAAAATAAATAATTTTGAGATGGGCATTCTAACCTAATAATGATAACAATTTGAATTCCTGCAGTACTTTAAAAATTTTTTTTCCAATAATAACTTTGTAAAGTAGATAAATATATTTTATTCTTATTTTTATAGATGAAGAAATGATAACCTAAAGTCTTATCCAATACCATATATCTAATAAGGGTTGGTTTTGAAACCACATCTCGATTTGTGTTCATGTGCTTTTCACTGTCCTGTCATGTGTTATGCTGAAGTATTGCTTGGCTTTATTGATATCAAGCTTCTGGTTTTGTGTCTGCTATTCTCTAATGTGACTTCAGTAACTTTACGTTTGGGAACTTTAGTTTTATCACCTATAAAATTATGAGTTTGGATAAGATGAGTTGTTAAATTCCTGTCAGCTTTGCCATTCTATAGTTCTAAATATCTATTACATTCTGGGAGGTTATGTAAAATAAAGCAAATTATACTTTTCCTTTTATTTGCTTTATTCTAGGAACTAACAGATTACCTAAGATCCTATTATCATAATATTCTTCCTGGTAAGTCAAAAGCACTCTAGCTACCATTTTGTCAATCTCAGATGTATCAAAGTAACACACTAAAATGTATACTAAAGATTACTGGGGTATGCTCTAATAATCCTAGTTATAAAGTTGAAAGGACATTGGAGGTCTGTGCTTTTGTATATCAAAAAACTGAGGCCTAGGGAACTGAGGTGCACACACATCCATGCATATGTACATGTATATACTTAGGCACACATGTATGCATGTACATGCATATATCAGGTGTTTATGTACATGTATATGTGTATATATTAATGTATATATATATATATATATAATGTAAGTTTTATACTTTTTCCATTCTTCAGTTCTTTCTCTGTTCTTTCTCACCACAAAATGGTCTATCACAAACATCCTTGCACATGTGTGTCCCTTTTCTCTTTCTATAATCTCTTTGAGGTAAAGGACCAGTAGAGAAACTGCTGGACTAAAGGGTTTGCACAGTTTGATAGCCACTTGAGCACAGCTCCACAATGCTCTCCAGAATGCTTGGATCAGTTCACTCCACCAACACTACCAGTGTCTCAGTTTTCCCACATCCCATCCAGCATTCATCATCATTCTTTCCTGGCATCCCTCCCAGTCAGAGAGGTGTGCAGTGATACCTATAACTTTTCTTAATTTGCTTTTCTCTGATCAAGAATGATTTAGAGCATTTTTTCACATGATGGGAAATGGTTTTAATTTCTTCATCAGAATTGTCTGTTCTATCCTTTGAACATTCATCATTTGGAGAATGGCTTGTATTCTTATAAATTTGAGTAAGTTCTCTATATAAATTAGAAAAGAGGTCCACATCAGAACCCTTGGATGTTAACTTTTTCCCAGTTTATTTCTTCCTTTATAATGTTGCCTGCATTGGTTTTGTTTGTACAAAATACTTTTAGCTTAATCAAAATTATCCATTTTGTATTCCATAATGTACTCTTGTTCTTCTTTGACCACAAATTCCATTCTTTTCCCCAGATCTAAGAAGTTGATTATCTTTGTTCTTTGAATTTGTTTATACTATTTTATACAAAAAATACTTTGTTTATAGTATTGTTTATACTATATAGAGATATAATATCCCTAATTAATATTGATGCAAAAATTATCAAAGAGATTATAATAAAATATACTATGATCAAGAGGGATTTATATCAAGAATGCAGGGTTGGTTCAATATCAGAAAAACTATTATCATAATCGACCATACCAATAACAAAGCAAATAGAAATTATATGATAATTATGTGAGAAAGAGATCAATGAATTAGGCATGCAACTAAAAAATCTAGGGAAAAATTAAAAACTCCTTGCTTAAATATCAATGAGAGATTAATAGAATAGAGACTAACAAAATTATTGAACTATTAAATAAAAATTAGTCTGTTTTATGAAAAAAAATAACAAAAACAGATAAGTCTTTGGTTAATTTGATCATTAAAAGGAAAGAAAGAAACCAAATTACCAGCATCAAAAATTAAAGGGGTGACCTTACCACCAGTGAAAAAGAAATTAAAGCAATAATTAGGAGCTATTTTGCCCAATCCTATGATAGCAAGTATTGCAATCTAACAGAAATGGATGAATATTTACCAAAAAAAAAAAAAGGAAATTGCCCACATTAACAGAAGAGGAAATTAAATACTTAAAATATCATTAAAAACATATTTAACAAGTTATTAATGTATTCTCTAAGAAAAAATCTCCAGGGCCAGATAGATTCACAAGTGAATTCTCCTAAACATTTAAAGAAAAATTAATTCCAATAGTATGTAAACTATTTGCAAAAATCGGTAAAGAAGGAAAATTGTCAAATTCTTTCTATGACACAAATATGGTACTGATACCTAAACCAAAAAGAACCAAAACAGAGAAAGAAAATTATAGACCAATCTCTCTAATTAATATTGATGCAAAAATTATCAAAGAGATTATAGCAATTTATCAGCAGGATAATATACTATGACCAAGAGGGATTTATATCAGGAATGCAGGGCTGGTTCAATACCAGGAAAACTATTATCATAATTGACCATATCAATAACAAAGCAAACAGAAATTATATGATAATCTCAATAGATGCGGAAAAGCCTTTGACAAAATCAGTACCCATTTCTATGAAAAACATTAGAGAACATAAGGATGAATGGAGCTTTCCTTAAAATAACAAGCAGTATCTATCTAAAAAATAAAGTGAACATTATTTGTAATGGAGAGAAGTTGGACACATTCCCAATAAGATCAGGGGTGAAACAAGAACACCCATTATCACCACTATTATTCAACATTGTACTAGAAATGTTGGCTTTAGCAATAAGAAAAGAAAAAGAAATTAAAGGAATTAGACTAGCAATGAGGAAATGAAACTATCACTCTGCAGATGTGATGATATACTTAGAGAATCCTAGAACATCATCCAAAAACCTACTGGAAACAATTCACAGCTTTAGCAAAGTTGGAGGATATGAAACTCTCATAAATCATCAGCATTTCTCTATATTAATGACAAAACACATCAGCAAGAAATAGAGAAATTCCATTTAAAATTACTGTAGACAAAATACAATACTTGAGCATCTACCTGCAAGACAACCCCAAAAACTATATGAACACAATTACAAAATACTTCTCACACAAATAAGGTCATATCTAAACAATTGGAAAAATATCAGTTGTCCATGGCTCAGCTGAGCTAATATAACAAAAATAAGAATTCTGCCCAAACTGGTCTACTTATTCAGTGCCATACCAGTCAAACAATCAAAACATTATTTTATAGAACTACAAATAGAAAAAAAATTATAACGAAATTCATCTGGAAGAATCAAAGGTTGAGAATATCAAGGAAATTAATGAAAAAATACAAAGGATGGTGACTTAGCAGTGCTAAATCTCCAACTATATTATAAAGCAGCAGTCATCAAAACCATTTGATATTGGCTAAGAAATAGAGTAGTCAATCAGTGGAATAGATTAGATACACTCAACACAATAATCAAGGCCTATAGATACCTAGTATATGATAAATCCCCAAACTCTAGCTTCCGGAATAAGAACTCATTATTTAACAAACATTGCTGGGAAAACTGGAAAATAGTATGTCAGAAATTTGACATAGACCTACATCTCACACTTCATACCAAAAGAAGGACCAAATGGATCCATGGTTTGAGGATAAAGGATGATAACATAAGCAAATGAGAAGGACAAGCGATAACTTACCTATCAGATCTTTGGAGAAGAGAGCAATTTATGACCAAAGAAGTATTAGAGAACATTATAAATTGCAAAATAGACAATTTTGATTATGTTAAATTAAAAAAAGTTTTGCACAAAAACCACAGAATAAGATCAAAAGGGACGTAAAAAGCTGTTAAAAAATCTTTACATACATTATTTCTGATAAAAGTCTCATTTCTAAAATATATAAAGAACTGTGCCAAATTTATAAGAATACAATTCATCATCCAATTGATAGTGGTCAGTGGATATGAAAGATTTTCAGATGACAAAATTAAAGCCATCTATATTTATATGAAAAAATGTTATAAATCAGTATTGATTAGAGAAATGCAAATTAAAATAACTCTGAGGTATGATGTCACACCTCTTAGATCATTGGCTAAAATGAAAAGATAAGAATAAATGTTGGTGGGGATGTGGGAAAACTGGAACACTAACGGATTGTTGTTTAAATGATCCCATCATTCTGGAGAGCAACTTGGAACTATGCCCAAAGGGCTATAAAACAGTCCATTTCCTTTCCTCCAGCAATGTCATTACTGGTTCTGTATCCCAAGGATATTATAAAGGAGGAAAAAGGACTCACACATGCAAAAATGTTTGTAGCAGATCTTTTTTTTTTGTGGTAGCAAAATATTGGAGAAGTAGTAGATGCCCATCAATTGGGGAATGGATGAACAAGCTGTGGTACATGAAGCAAATGGAATAATTTTGTTCTATAAAAATGATGAACAAGCTGATTATAAAAAGGCCTGGAAAGATTTACATGAAACAAGCAGAACCAGGAGTACATTGCATACAACAACAACAAGAATGTGTGATGGTCAATCATGAAAGGTTTGTTTCTTCTCAGTGATTCAGTAATCTGAAGTAATTCTAATAGACTTTAGACTGAAAATGCAATCTGCACATGGAAAAAGATCTAAGGAGTCTGAATGTAAATCAATACAGGCAATGTTGACTTCTTTTTTCTGTTTTTTTGTTTTTACCTCTCCCATGGTTTTTCCCTTTTCTCTGATTTTTCTCTCCCAATTTAATTAATAAAGCAATGTGTACTAAAACAAATAAACTTACTACAATAAAAAATAAATAAAATGAGCTTGAGAAAGGAATGGCAAAGTACTCCAGTACCTTTTGCAAGAAAACCCCAAATGAGGTCAGATACTATTGAAAAATTTGAACAGCAAAAAGAAAGGTTAGTTACCTTATTATGATAAATATCAAATGATATAATATTTGCAAAACAGTACAGTATTTGCGACACACCAGGAGTTCAATGAATGCTTCTTCCCTTCCCCTTGAACTGCTAACTTCTTTAAAACCCCAAATTCCTATCCTGACACAACTTCCCTACTATTCCTAATCTATAAGCTTAACCTGATCCTGTGAGTTCATGATAATCCTGCTATTTATGTTTAAATCTTTGTATCTACTGGACTTAAAAACTCAAACTGATGCTCTGGTTCAACCCATTATAATGAAAGCTACCACTGTGACTCATGCCACTCCTTTTCTCTGTGCCATCTTCCTTACTGTCTAAGACATCTTAGACATTGAGCCTTCCAATTGACAGGATAAAAAGATAGATAGTCACTATATGGTCTGTTCATTGTCAGAACTTTACTACTAAAATAATTATAAATTAACGAGTTTCAAATGTGTCATGGAGTCAAGGAATAGCAAATTTAGTACATCTCAAACCATTTAGCTTAGTTCTCTTCTTTTTACAGATAGGGAACTGTGGTCCAAAGGGGACACTGATTTGTCCAATGTTATATGGATAGTAATTAGCAGAGCTAACTGCAATTTGAATTTATGTTATCTGAGTCTACATCCTAGCACTGTTTTTCATCTTGCCATTAAATCTTATATTATTATAAAGTGGTTTTATCATGCATTATTCCCTATCATGTTTAATGATTTTGTTGTGTTGTCACAGTTAGTGAGGTTCTGCCATGTATAGATGAGGACAACTAATATCAGTGAATGAATTTAGAACCTAGAAATCAGGACCACATGATTTGAATAATGTGGCACTACATCATATGACAACTCTATAAACTTCACTTTCCTGAAATATACAGTAAATGATTGTACTAGCTGCTTACTTCTCAACTTTTTAATTTGACTTCCCATGTTGTCATTCAATAGAAATTATCCTCTATAAATTTACCAATTTTCCTTAATTGCTGAATTTCATGGTATTTTCCCAGTCCTCATCCTTCTTAATACTTTTATAGCATTTGACCTAATTAAGCACCCCTTCTTCCTATAGAGCATCCTCTCTTTCCCCTGGGATTTGTGATATTGTCATCTTCTATCTATTGCTTTTCAGTTTCCCTGAACGGATCATCACCTATGCTTTACTGACAAAATATATGTATACTTCCAAGGCTCGATAAGTTCTCTTCTCTCTCTACACTATTAGTAACAGCATCAATTCCCGGGATCAACTATATTCTTTATGTAGATGTCAGTCATCTGTATATCCAACCATGTTCTCCTGCCCCAACTCTATCCTGACATGAACATATCCTTTTGGATGCTTCTATGTATTTCAAGCTTAACATGTCCAAAACAATTTTTTGTCTTTTCTGCCAATTCTTCTCCTTTTTCTTACTTGTTCTATTTCTGAGAAAGGGAGCATAGTTATACTTGATTCCTCTCAACAAGATCTGTCAATTGATTGGATATGAAATATTCTTCATAGGTCCTTATTTCTTCTAGCTTAGATTATTGCAACCACTTCCAGATAGCTTCCTTGCTTCCATTCTTTTACATTCCTATCCTCAAAATAGTTGTAAAAGTGAAATTCCTAAAGTATAATTCTTAGCATTTCATGAAATTCTTAGTTCATGAAATCTCTAGTATCTCCCTATAGCTAAGATAAATTGCAAATTCCACGTTTTGGCATTTAATCCATTCATAACTTAGTTCTAATTTTTTTCAGTTTTATGAACATTATGCTATCTTGCACACTTTAAAGTTTCAGTTAACATGATCCATTGCTGTTTTTCATACATAATATTCTATCTCTTGTATTTGGGCCTTTTCCTTAAATTGTTCTTTCTTTTAGGAATGGACTCCCTGATAACTTCCACTGTGGACATCTCTAAATTCCTGAAAAAACAAACAAACAAACAAACATAAGCTCTGCTAAAGTGCTCATGTTCTCTCTTTTGTTGTCTTTGATTCTCTCTGTGTCTGTCTCTCTCACTGTCCTTATGACTGTGTCTCTGTGTGTCTTCTCTCTCCAAACAATCATACACATATACACACATATATACCCATCACTTATATGCATATATGTATTGTGTATATTCATTTACTCTGTGTATATATATTCATTCACCAAGTATTTATTACGAATTTACTATTGAGATATATTTATTTTTCTATTGCATTAACAGGTAATTATTAAATTAGGATTAAATTCTTATTCTCTTATTCAGAAGTCACTTCCATTAAGCCAGTTTCTGAAGGACATGGCTGATAGAGGAGTTTGCCCTAATCATCTGTATACGTACTCTTTAATCTTGAGCAGGACCTCACCCAATGAGAAGATCTTATTTATATTTAAAGTATAAGCAGAATCTTATCTAAGCAAATTCTTGACCTTAGTAGAGAATCACACATCAATGATGTTTAGGGTGACCCAGCTAATGAAAGAGAAAATCAATCAGAGTGGTCTGGATATAACTGGATTCCTCTGTCTAGAAGTCAGGAGGTAGTTGAATCTCATGATCAAGTCAGGTTCTCAACTGGAGAATCTGAGGACTTTCAGTTCATATAATCATTTAAATGTCAACCAGTCAAGGATGAGTTTTCTTATAAGGGGCATTCTTTAAAAAAATTAAGGCATTCCTGCTCTCCATGAGGTGTCTTTGGTTATTGAGAGAAATCACTGACAATCAATTATTATCATGTCTAGTAAGTTAATTATTAACTACCAAAAAACTCTATCTCTTAGGCTTTTCCTTCATAATATTATATAGTATGCATTTTTTAAGGCGCTGAATATGAAGTGAATAAAATAACACAGTTTTTCATCTCGAGATGCACATATCCTATTGAGTAGAAATAATATGAACATATAAAAACAAATATATAGAGACTTATAACAGAAAATATAAACAAAAAAAACTATGTGAACATATAAAATTTTTGTTTTCATTTTTGTTTCATTCTTTCTCATTCCCAGTGCCTTGAATAGTACATGTTACATAGTAATTATTTAAAGAGGTTTTTGTGAATTAGTTATTTAAAGAAAGAATTTTGAATAAATAAAATTTTAGTAAAATGAAAATCATTAGTGAGAAGATATGTTAAAGTGGGAGAAGGAAAAGAAAAAAAAATAAAAGAGGGAAGGAATCAATGAAAGAAGAAAGGAAAACTACCATTGACTTACCATGTACCATGAACAGTGTTAAATTCAGAGACTACAAATAAAAGCAGACAATCACTACCATCAAAGTATTTACATTTTAAATGGGTGATGAGGAACCTACAATCAAGAACCTTCCATTGTCTCCTTCCTTTTTTCCAGTAATAACCTCACTCATTTCCTCTA
This sequence comes from Sarcophilus harrisii, assembly GCF_902635505.1. NCBI lineage: Eukaryota > Metazoa > Chordata > Mammalia > Dasyuromorphia > Dasyuridae > Sarcophilus > Sarcophilus harrisii. The sequence goes on from NC_045427.1 coordinate 171,854,566, forward strand.
GATTTTCCAGCAATGTAGAAAGATAGGATCATTTCAAAAGTTGCTTGATGGGCCATAGAGTTTCAGAGATTCCAGAGCTGGTTTAGAGGAGTGGGGAGGGAAGAATTACAAATAGCTGCTGTTGTTCATATCAGCAAAGTTGATGCTCTTGCTTTATGGTAGCCAACAACATGAGATTTTTGTCTTCTAGCTATTGAAGCTTCTACCTCAACCAGAATGTTTACCTGTGGGACTCCTCTGGGAGACATCCCAGTTCTTGATTATGCTCCTTGGTTTGGATTGCTTGGCCCTGGGTCTGAAGTAGAGAGACTGTAGTCTTTAACTTGTTCCCTCCTCATTTCATTCATCCTGAATTCCTCACCCTGTTTCTGTAAGTCTTTCTCAGAGGTCTTTTGCTGCTAGATTAGCTCCCACCTTAGGCCGGAGCTACTTCTGTGCCCAACCTCAGCCAAAGATTCCTGGGTCTTTTACAATTCCTGCTCCAACTACTGAGCTTCCTCAGTTGAATTCTGTCTCCCCTTGTTCCCATTTTCATCTCACTCCCTGTTGGATGAATTATAGTTTTTCATCTAAACTATTCATTTACTCTCTTAGATGCTATAAACTATAAAGGGGAACCGAACAGTTGGAGGAGGAGGTATCAAGTATGTCTACCTGTTGACTCTATTCTCTATGAATGTTCTTATACTAAATAAAGGAGGTTTTAATGGGAGGAGGAATGAGCTAAGACAATACACAAAAGTCAGCTGAAAAGTGAAGCAAAGGGAAGGGAAGGAGAATGAAAGGATCAGGCACAGATGTATAGTTTAAAATTCAGAGATTCAGGAAAAGGAATATGAAGAAAATAAAGGCAAGTCTCCCATAAAATTGAGGTTTCAGAAGAAATTTAGCAATACAGTTCAGGGTGAGCAGGCTATAGATTGTGCCAGGTTAAGGAGGATGCGGGGGCTGAGGGAAATGCCTTGATCACTAAGCAATAGAGATGACATGATTTCAAAATCTAGAAAATTCAGGAATGAAACACTGTACATAGGGATAGAATACCTGGCTTCTGGTCCCTATTCTGGCACTTTGTTGTTAAAAATATTTATGGCTAATCCATTTTTCCCTCTCTAAGCCACTATTTTTTCATTACTTTTTGTTCTTATAGTCACTGTACATAATGTTTTCCTAGTTCTGTTTAATTCACTGTCAGTTGTTATAACTCTTTTATGTTGTATTTCTTATGTTTCTCTGAATTCTACATGTTGATCATACTTCATAGTATTATAATATTCTATTACATTCATGTGCCTGTTGTTGATGAACTTCTATATATCCATTACTTTAAGGTAATTATTAAAAAGAAAGGTACCAATGAATTATAGATCTGAAACATTATTATTATTCAGTATGAATTTCTTTCTCATAGTATTTCTATTGTATAATAAAATGTGTATATTATTTTGCATATTTAACTCACATATTGCAGGTATTTCTTACCCTGAATATTTGCATTTCTCTATCCTTCTTATAAATGATCCAGCTTCTAAATTTTCTCACCTACTATCTTTCCAAAGATTTTAACATGCCTTTATATAGATTATGTGAAATAATTTATTATTTTCATATTAATCTATATGATATGTTTAATGAATATAATAATCCATACAATATGTATAATGAAATAACTGATAATTTAGATTATTCCCAGCTATCATTTAACCAGCAGATTCTGACTTGGGAGTCAGAAACTCACAATGCAGCTTGAAGTGATTAATCAAATCTTAACAAGACAGAATGGCTAGAGCTTGGATACAGATCAAAGATATTTTTCTTTATTTTCTTCAACTAACTTTTTCTTTTCCTCCCTTCCTTCCTTCCTTCCCTCCCTCCCTCCCTCTCTTCCTTCCTTCCTTCTCCCTCCCTCCCTCCCTCTCTTCCTTCCTTACTTTCTTCCTCCCTCCCTCCCTCTCCTCCTTCCTTCCTTCCTTCCTTCCTTCTTTTCCTCTCTCTCTCTCTCTCTCTCTCTCTCTCTCTCTCTCTCTCTCTCTCTCCAAACTCTAGTCATTCTATCTTTGGAGAAGGACAACACTTTTCAACACAAGTACTACAAAAGGGTCTTAGTAATGATATTGCTGAGAATAGCTAGATTATTCACAGTTGATCTTCATCCAATATTATTGTCACTATTTACAATATTCCTCTGCATCTGTTCATTTCAATCTTCATCACTTCATGTCAGTTTTTCCATATTTTACTGAGAGCATCCTGCTCATCATTTCTTCAAGCACTATAGTATTCTAGCACAATCATACGAAACTTGTTTAGCCATTTCCCAGTTAATGGATAGACCTTCAATTTATAATTCTTTGTCACTACTAAAATAGCTGCTATAAATATTATTGTATGCATAGGTTATTTTCATTTAAAAAAATCTCTTTGGGTTACAAATCTAGTAGCATTGCTTAGTCAAAGGTTACTCATATCTTCATTTCATTTCACCTTTTGGGCATAGTTCCAAATTGCTCTCTAGAATGGTTGAATCACTATATAACTTCACCAATAGTACATTAGTGTTTTAATTTTCCCATATCCCCTCCAAAATTTGTCATTTTCTTTTTCTGTAATATTAGCAGATATGAAGTAGTAGCTCAGAGTTGTTTTATTTTATATTTCTCTAATCAACAATGATTTAGTACATTTTATATGATTATAGATAGATTTGATTATTTTTGTCAGAAATCTGCCTATCCGTTGGGGCGGAGCCAAGATGGCGGAGAAGACACGCGCGACTTTCTAAGCTCTTCTAAGCTCTTCTCTTACCCTCTTTATCAATATTATATCGAGCCTCAAAAATAGTCTTGACTGCTACAATTCGTAAAGATAAGAAGTAGAACAACTCACCGGCCGAAGAAAATCTGCAGTCTCGCCAAAAAAGGTTGGTTCCGGGGTCAGGGGGGAGATCAGCACAGACTGGGAGAGAAATTAGGTTCCGAGGAGAGTCTCAAACCGAGGGTGAAGGCACAGATCTCAGCACAAGCGCACAGTCCCAACCCCCAGAACGGGGCTTCTCCTTGGGGCAGTTGTGATCCTGCACAGCAGGAGGACGCAGCCCAGGTTAGCCTCCAATCTGCGCAGTGGGGAGCTCGGCTTGGGGCCATAGAGCTTTTCCAGGGCCGATTTGCATCAGGCAGAGACACTGGGGCAGAGTTCAGGGTGGTCTGCGGTCTGCGGTCTGCGGTCTGTGGTCTGCGGTCAGCTGCTAATACTCACAGTCCCACAAGAGGCTACGGCCTGGGGCAGTGACACTTTCATCCCTTAGTCTCTAGCCCAGGGCAATCGCTAATCCACTCAGCCCTACTAAGCAGTTTGATAGCTCGGCCAGTGCTGAATCCACTTCCTGTTGGGGGAAGGGAAGACTCTCACTCAGAGCACTCCCATACCTCAGAGCCGGAAATCGGTTTACATCTCCCCTGCTCTGCAGAGGAGCTGGTAACCCCTTGCCTGGAGACCTACCTAAAGGCTTTAAAACATGAATAAAAAGATGAAAAGAACGATCCAAGCCATCAGAAAAAGAGCAGGTCAGCAAACCTGAAGGAACCTCAAACAGCAAAATGCATCAGACTGTCCTCCTTTACATGATGCTCTCATAGAAGAGACCATTAAAGTCTCAAAACAGAGTTAGAAGATAAATGGGGAAAGGAAGAGAAGCCTTAAAGAGCAACAACTTCCTGAAATACAATTGGAAAAAGTAAAAACTCAGGAAAGTAAATTGTGAATTGGAAAAATAAAGAATTCACTAGAAAGTAGGATCTGTGAATTGGAAAAGACAGAAACTCAAGAAAGTAGGATCTGTGATTGGAAAAAAAATTTCACTAAAAAAAATTAGTGAAATGGAAAAAATTCCACAGACCAAAACAATACATTTAAAAACTCAATTGGACATATACAGAAAAGAAGTAAAAAAGCTAATGAAAAATAATTCTAAATTAGAACTGAACAAATAGAAACTAATGATTCATTGAGACAAGAATCAGTCAAACAAAAACAAAAAATGACAAACTGGAAAAAACATGAATTATCTACTTGCAAAACGACAGACTTGGAAAATAGATCTGGGAGATAATCTGAGGATTGTTGGACTTTCTGAAAACTAGATGAAAAAGAGCCTAGATACTATTTTACAAGGAAATCATCAAAGAGAACTGCCCAGATGTAATAGAATCAGAAGGTAAAATAGGCATTGAAAGAATTCATCGAACACCTTCTGAAGAAGCCCTAAAATAAAAAAACCCCAAAGGAATATTGTGGCAAATTTCAGAACTATCAGATTAAAAGAAAAATTTTACAACAGCCAAAAAAACATTTTAAATACCAAGGTCACAATAAGGATCACCCAAGATCTGGCTGCCTCTACATTAAAGGAAAGAAGGGCCTGGATATGATATTCAAAAGGCACAAGAACTTGGGATGCAGCCAAGAATAAACTACCCAGCTAAGCTGAGCATTCTCTTCAGGAAGAAGATTGACATTTAATGAAACAAATGAATTTCCATTTGTTTCTGAAGAAAAACCAGAACTAAACAAAATTTGATCTCAACCATAGAACTCAAGAGATGCAGAAAAGTAAAAATAACTCTTGAGAATTGTATTTCTGTTTTGGATATACAAAAGAATACATTATAACTTGACTGTACTGATATAACATAAAAAGGGAGGTAGATATGGAAAAGGGATGATGGCAGAATAAGGTGGAAGGAGGGATAAAAGAAACCACATCCCACAAAGAGGCAAAGGAAACTTATCATATCTGAGGAATTTAGGAGAGGGAGGAACATTGTGAATCTTACTCTCATCAAAGTTGCTCAAGAAAAATAATTGACATTTGTTTTAGAGAAAATTTTTCTCGCCTCATTAAAAACAGGGAGGAAAAGGGAAAGAAAAAGAGTAATAAGGGAAGGAAGGGAAAAAGACTCAAATGGGGGAGGAGGGATTATAAGAGGGTAGACTGTGATACAAGAGGTACATAAGTTTAAAGGGGAAAGAGGGTTGGGGAGGCAAGAATAAGTAAAAGCACAATCTGGGTTTAGGATGGTAGGAAATACAGATTTAGTAATTCTAACCGGAAATGTGAATGGGATGAACTCCCCATAAAGGGAGGCAGATAGCAGACTGGATCAAAGTCAGAACCCTACAATATGTTGTTTACAAGAAACACATTTAAAACAGGGAATACATATGAGTAAAGGTAAAGGCTGGGCAAAGTCTATTATGCTTCAGGTGAAGTCAGAAAGCAGTAGCCATCCTTATCTCAGATCAAGCAAAAGTAAAATTGATCTAATTAAAAGAGATAAGGAAGAACTACATCCTGCTAAAGGGTAACATAAACAACAAAACAATATCAATATTAAACATATATGCCAGTGGTATGACATCCAACTTCCTAAAGGAAAGTTAAGAGAGTTGTGAAATGACAACAAAACTGTAATAGTGAGGAATCTCAACTTGCCTCTCAAATTAGACAAATCAAACCACAAAACAAATGAAAGAAATTAAAGAAGTAAATAGAATATTAGAAAAATTAGGTATGGATCTTTGGAGAAAATTGAATGGAATGAAAAGAATATATTTCTTCTCAGCAGTTCATGGAACCTATTCAAAAATTGACCATATATTGGACATAAAGATCTCAAAAATTAAATGCAAGAAAGCAGAATATAAATCTTTCTTTTTCAGATCATGATGAAATAAAAACTACATTCAACAAAAGTTAGGGATAAATAGACCAAAAAGTAATTGGAAACTAAACAATCTCATCTTAAAGAACATTGGGTGAAGCAGCAAATTATAGATACAATTAATAATTTCACTCAAGATAATGACAATGATGAGACATCCTACCAAAATTTGTGGGATGCAGCCAAAGCGGTAATAAGAGAATTTTATATCCTTAGAGGCTTACTTGAATAAAACAGAAAGAAAAAGATTAATGATTGGGCTAACTAAAAAACTAAAAAAGACCAAATTAAAACCCCAATCAAATACTAAATTGGAAATTCTAAAATTAAAAGGAGAAATTAAAAATATTGAAAAGTAAAAAACTATTGAACTAATTAATAAAACTAAGAGTTGGTTCTATGAAAAAAGCAATAAAATAGATAACCTTTAGTAAATCTGATTAGAAAAGGAGGGAGGAAAATGAAATTAGTAGTCTTAAAATGAAAAGGAGAACTTTCCAACAATGAAGAGGAAATTAGAGAAATAATGAGGAGTTATTTTGCTCAACTTTATCCAATAAATTTGATAACCTAAAGTGAAATGGATGACTACCTCCAAAATACAGACTTCCCAGACTAACAAGGAGGAGTAAATTGTTGAATAGTCCCATTTCATTAAAAGAAATAGAACAGGCAATTAAACAACTCCTAAGAAAAATCCCCAGGACAGATGGATTTACAGTAATTTACCAAACATTTAAGAACAATTGGTCCCAATGCTATAATTATTTGATAAAATAGGAATGAAGGAGTCCTACCAAATTCCTTCTATGACACAGACATTGTATGATACTAAACCAGGTAGGCTGAAAACAGAGAAAATTATGACCAATCTCCCTATGAATATGATGCTAAAATCTTAAATAAGATATTAGCAAAGGACTGAAAATCATCTCAAGATAATACACTATGATCAAGTAGGATTTATACCAGGAATGCAGTGGTTCAATATTAGGAAAATTATCAATATAATTGGCCATGTTAATAATCAAATTAACAAAACCATATGATCATCTCAATAGATGCAGAAAAAGCATTTGATAAAAATCCAACATCCATTCCTATTAAAAACACTTGAAGTATAGGAATAAATGGACTTTCCTTAAAATAATCAGCAGCATCTATTTAAAACCATCAGTAAGCATCATATGTAATGGAGAAAACTGCAACCATTCCCAATAAGATCTGGGTGAAACAAGGTTGCCCACTATCACCGTTACTATTTTATTGTATTGAAACGCTAGCTATAGCAATAAGAGCTGAGAAAAGAGATTAAAGGAATAAGAATAGGCAATGAAACAAATTATCACTCTTTAATGACATGATGGTATACTTAAGAACCCCAAGTTCTGCTAAAAGTTATTAGAAATAATCCACAACTTTAGCAAAATTGCTGGTTATAAAATAAACCCACATAAGTCATCAGTATTCTTATATATCACTAACAAAATCCAACAGTCAGAGTTACAAAGAAAATTCATTTAAAGTAACTACTGATAATATAAAATATTTGGAATCTATCTGCAAGGAAAATCAGAAACTTTATGAGCAAATTACAGACCACTTTTCACAAATTAAGTCTGATCTAACCAATTGGAAAATATTAAATGCTCTTGGATAGGGTGAGCAAATAAATAAAGATGACAATATTACTAAACTAATCTATTTATTTAGCGCTATACCAATCAGAACTCCCAAAAACTATTTTAATGACCTAGAAAAAATAACAAAGTTCATATGGAAAACAAAAGGTCATGAATTTCAAGGGAATTAATGAAAAAAGTCAAATGAAGGTGGCTTAGCTGTACCAGATCTAAAATTATATTATAGAGCAGCAGTTTCCAAAACTATTTGGTATTGGCTAAGGAATAGATTAGTTGATCAGTGGAATAGATTAGGTTCAAGGGATAAAACAGTCAACAAATATAGCAACCTAGTCTTTGACAACCAAAGATCCCAGCTTTTGGGATAAGAACTACTGTTTGATCAAAATTGCTGGGAAAATGGAAATAATATGGCAGAAACTAGGCATTGATCCATATAACGCCTAACCAAGATAAGGTCAAAATGGGTTCATGACCTAGGCATAAAGAATGAAAATTATTAATAAATTAGAGGAACACAGGATGGTTTACCTCTCAGAACTTGGAAGGGAAGGTCTTTATGACCAAAGCAGAACTAGAGATCATTACTGATCACAAAATCGAAAATTTCGACTATACCAAACTGAAAATTTTTTGTACAAACAAAACTAATGCAGACAAGATTAGAAGGGAAGCAATAAACTGGGAAAATATTTTTTAAATCAAAGGTTCTGATAAGGCCCATTTCCAAATATATAGAAATTAACTCTAATTTATAAAATCAAGCCATTCTCCAATTGAAAATTGGTCAAGGATATGAACAGACAATTCTCAGATGAAGAAATTGAAACTATTTCTAGTCATATGAAAGATGCTCCAATCATTATTAATCAGAGAAATGCAAATTAAGACAATTCTAAGAATACCACACACCTGTCAGATTGGCAAGATGACAGGAAAAAATAATGATGATTGTTGGAGGGATGCGGGAAAACGGACATTGATGCATTGTTGGTGGGTTGTGAACGAATCCAACCATTTTGGAAGTAGTTTGGAACTATGTCAAAAGTTATCAAACTGTGCATACCTTGATCCACAGTGTTACTACTGGGATTATATCCCAAAGAGATTATAAAGAAGGGAAAGGGCCTGTATGTGCACGAATGTTTGTGGCAGCCTTCTTTGTAGTGGCTGAAAACTGGAAACTGAATGGATGTCCATCAGTTGGAGAATGGCTGAATAAATTGTGGTATATGAATATTATGGAATATTACTGTTCTGTAAGAAATGACCAACAGGATGATTTCAAGAAAGGCCTGGAGAACTTACATGAACTGATGCTGGTGAAATGAGCGGGACCAGGAGATCATTATATCTTCAACAACAATACTATATGATGACCAGTTCTGATGGACCAGGCCATCTCAACAACGGATCAACAAATCATTTCTAATGGAGCAGTAATGAACTGAACTAGCTATGCCAGAAAATGAACTCTGGGGAGATGACTAAACCATTACATTGAATTCCCAATCCCTATATTTATGCACACCTCATTTTATTTCCTTACAAGCTAATTGTACAATATTTCAGAGTCTGATTCTTTTGTACAGCAAAATAACTTTGGTCATTAAACTTATTGTGTATCTAATTTATATTTAATATATTTAACATCTACTGGTCATCCTGCCATCTAGGGGAGGGGGTGAGGGGGTAAGAGGTGAAAAATTGGAACAAGAGGTTTGGCAATTGTTAATGCTGTAAAGTTACCCATGTATATATCCTGTAAATAAAAGGCTATTAAATTAAAAAAAATTAATAAAAAAAAGAGAAAAAAAAAGAAATCTGCCTATCCATATTCTTTAAACATTTTTCAATTTAGAAATGGCTCTTAGTTCTTAAATTTGATCCAGTTTTCTATTTGTTTGAGAAATGAGATCTTAATCAGAGAAATTCATAGTAAAAATGTTTTTACCTGGTAATGATTTCCAACTATGTATTTCCTTCCATCCTATTTCCACAATTTTTTATCCTACTTTTACCCTGTCCATTCTAAAACTGTTTTGCTTCTTTCTTTTACCTCCCACAAAATGGCCATCCTTTTATCAGCTTCAACACCCTTCTTTTATTCCCTTCTCCTTCCTAACTTTCCTATATGGTAAGATAGATTTCCACATCCAAATGAATATTATATATTATTCCTTCTTGGAGCCAATTCTAATGAGAGTAAGATTCATGTACTGCCTCCACCATTTCCTCCATTTCTCCCTTCACTGAAAAATATCTTTGTGGCCCTTTCCTTCCAGATAATTTATTCCATTCAAGTTGGCACTTTCCACTTCTCCCAGTACATTCTTTCTCATTCCCTACTTTTATTTCTTTAGAGATTCATACTATCACATTCAACTCACACTTCTGCTTCCTCTGTACATATATTCCTTCTAGCTAGTCCTTTTGCCCACCAAAATTTTATATTTCAAGCCCTTCACTCCTTTAATGCATAAGCTGCTAAATCTTGAGTTATCCTGATAGCAACTCCACAATAATTGAATTGTTTGTTTTTTTGTTACTTGCAGTAGTTTCTCCTGGAATTTGTCTGGAATTTGGCTATAATATTGCTGGAAGTTTTTATTTTGGGATCTCTTTTAGGAGGTGTTATTCTTTTCAATTTTTTAGACTGCCTGGACCTAAATTCTTCGAGAAGTGACACTATGACACATACCTGATACCAAAACACCAAGTTGCAGTTTTTCAGAAGAAATTCGGGAGATCTGTGAGCTTTTGCCTTTTCCATGGTTATATGATCCAGGAAAGGGTGTGTTTACTATTCTCCTGTGCAGAGCATTGGTTTATAAGTGATCACCAAGCACTCTTTTGCAGAGGGCTGGAACTCTGAAAAGATGTACTTAAGACTCAGTATAGTTGATAAGATAATAATTCTCTATCTATTGATGTATTCACTCTATTCAAGCGTATATACTTAAGGTAATATGGTGATGTAATGGCTCTCCTCACAAGTTAGTGCATGCTCAAGTGTGGTCCGGCATGCTGTGTGTGAGGTAGTAATGTAATTATTCTAGAGTATTTAAAGGAGCACAGACATAAAGGACTCTTTCTATCTTGACCATGCTATCTCAGCAGCAGCTCTAAGCCACAGAGAAGACATCAGGCTCCAGACTACATTTTGGACCAGCCACAAAGTGGCTATCCTGCCTCTTTCATTTCTCCACCTAAAGACCAAGGACTTGGGCTGGTCCTGAATTCCTCCAGAGAGCTAACCTGGGCATTACCTTTTGGCTCCCAAAGTGGACTAAGGACCTGCACTCAAAAGCTCAACTGAAGTTAAGTGGAGAAATTCTGGTGACCTGGAAATAGAGTGAGTACAAAAATAGACAAGAAGGAAACTTTAGTAAGGGCTAAACTAGTCACTTTCTTTTCTTAGCTGAAATGGAGGAGATACTAAGAAAAGAGTCTCCCTCACTCCCATTGTGTAGAAAGCATAGCTAGGTTAATAAAGGTAAGGTTTGATTGTAACTTGGGAGCAGATCATTGGACTCTTAGAAACATTAGAATCCATATCTCCTTAGGTCCCTAAGGAAGAAGAATTAGAGGCAGATAAGTGGAAACTAGTGGGAGAGCAACTAACTGAATATTACAATGATAATGGTCCTGATTCAATTCCCGAGGAAACATTCTATATATACAACATAATAAACTGACCTTTAAACATCCCACGAGTTCTTAAAAAAAAAGCTTTAAGGGAACAGCTACATAAGGAAGTTGGGGGAAAAAGAACAGGAGGAGGATGGTACTGATAAAACAGCTGAAAACCATGGAGAGTTAAATCTTAAATAGCAAGCCTATTAGGTTTTTTCTTTTTAATAATAACTTTTTATTGACAGAACCCATGCCAGGATAATTTTTTACAACATTATCCCTTGCACTCACTTCTGTTCCGATTTTTCCCCTCTCTCCCTCCACCCCCTCCCCTAGATGGCAAGCAGTCCTATATATGTTGAATATGTTGCAATATATCCTAGATACAATATATGTTTGCAGAACCAAACAGTTCTCTTGTTTCACAGGGAGAATTGGACTCAGAAGGTAAAAATAACCTGGGAAGAAAAACAAAAATGAAAACCATTTACATTCATTTCCCAGTGTTCTTTCTTTCGGTGTAGCTACTTCTGTCCATCATTGATCAATTGAAACTGAATAGGTCTCTTTGTCAAAGAAATCTACTTCCATCAGAATACATCTTCATACAGTGTCATTGTTGAAGTATATAATAATCTCCTGATTCTGCTCATTTCACTTAGCATCAGTTCATGTAAGTCTCTCCAAGCCTCTCTGTATTCATCTTGCTGGTCATTTCTTAACAGAACAATATTACATAACATTCATATACCACAATTTACCCAACCATTCTCCAATTGAAGGGCATCCATTCATTTTCCAGTTTCTAGCCACTACAAACAGGGCTGCCACAAACATATTGGCACATACAAGTCCCCTTCTTTAGTATCTCCTTGGGGTATCAGCCCAGTAGTAGCACTGCTGGGTCAAAGGGTATGCACAGTTTGATAACTTTTTGTGCATAATTCCAGATTGCTCTCCAGAATGATTGGATTCGTTCACAACTCCACCAACAATGCATTAGTGTCCCAGTTTTACCACATCTCCTCCAACGTTCCACGTTATCTTTCCCTGTCATTCTAGCCAATCTGACAGGTGTGTAGTGGTATCTCAGAGTTGTCTTAATTTGCATTTCTCTGATCAATAGTGATTTGGAACACTCTTTCATATGAGTGGTAATAGTTTCAATGTCATCATCTGAAAATTGTCTATTCATATCCTTTGACCATTTATCAATTAGAGAATGAAGCCTATTAGTTTAAAGAGTATGGTGATTCTTACTTTCACAGCTCAGTTACACATGAGCAGGATCCCTTAGGACATTTCTCATCACATGACCCTCCCCCCTCAATTTCCCCCTCATTGAGAGAAGAGAAGAAGTGAAAAGGTCAGTGATACCACCAGCACCATCCTCACAGTAATCTTGCCCACCCCCTATCACTCAATTACAAAAGACACTACTTAAAACCCAAGAGGAAGGGCAGGATATATCTGATTTGAGAATTCAAACATACCCTGTGATTGAAGAGTTAAACTCTACCTTTCAAGAAAAAATAAGATGCACCCCTTTTAATCTAGAAATTATGGAAGATCTAAAAAAGGCTTGTGCTATTTATGGGTCTACGTCATCTTATGTTAAGATGATATTAGAGAATTTGGCTTATGAAATTTTAACCAAATTTCATAAGTGATTGGAAGTGATTGGAATCTATAGCAAGGACATGTTTAGAACCTGGACAAAACTTGTTGTGGCTTTTTGAATATAGTGAACTCTATAGGATACAAGCCCGATGAAATAGGCCACCTGGAGTTAATACACCAATCACCTGTGAACAACTAACAGCTGTAGGTTATTATGCAGACACTTTAGTGCAGATTAATTACCTTATAGTGGCATATGAGTAAATTGCTGCTGTTGCTATCAAAGCATGGGGTACCTTCCCAGGAAAGTAAGATAGAGGGGAAGCCTTCACAAAAATAGCACAAGGTCCAAATGAACCCTTTGCTGATGTTGTGAGATATTTGCAGACAGCTGTCATACAAATTATTGGTGAAAATGTAGCAACAAAAATTATGATAAGACAACTAGCTAAAGAAAATTCTAAAGAGGTTTGTAGAAGAATTACACTAGGACTACACAAGAATGCTCCTTATGTTCAAGATGATCTCTTGATCATAAGACGCTGTGCCACAGTGGGCACAAATATCTTTTATACCTAGGCTATGATGCAGACTTCCCAGGATCCAAACATGGGAGAACAGGGTCCCTTGCCAAAAACTCATCAATGTTTTCAATGTGGTAAAAAGTAGGGCATCTGAAAGCTCAATGTTGCCATAGAGACAAAATGAGAAAACAGGGTGGGAGAACAAGACATAAAATCCCATGTCCAAAATGCAGCAGAGGCTTCTATTGGACATCAGAATGTAAATTGATTAAGGGAAACAGGATGCAGGGCACAACTCCTAGGCCCCAGGCAAAAACATTTGGGGTATGATGGCAGCCGATACTATACCCAGAGAGCCTTTAGAAGTTCAGTACTCAGACATGATCAATCAGCCAAAAAGCAATCTGATGAGAGAAAGGGATTACAATTAGGGAGAACAGAGTTGTATGCAGCTGGGACTACTGAGATATCCCCTGGTGAGATGAAAACTGTCTCTGTCCGGCCTATCCCTTGCCTTCACACAAATGAAATGTTTGACCATTTCACCTCCTGATAGTATTTACAAAACAATGTCCATCCATACACTGATGTGGGAAACTGGGGAATGTGTAGATAATATCGCAGTCACTAATACAGGTAAATATGTGTAACTTATCAATCATGAGAAGTAGTAGCATCAGGTTTACTGATACAGACTCCTAACAGGCAATCTGGTGATATTTGACCAGATTTTGATTCCCAACAACAGAATCCAGGAATATTCAAGATTGCAGCTGTTACAGCTGACCAACCTATGCTCACTAACTACATTAAAAGGGTTGGTAGACATGGGTGCAGATCATACAGTCATTAGAGGTGCCAGTTGCCCAGTCATGGGCCAAAGGTTAAGGCAGACACCTACTTTCCCAGCAGAGGAGGATCAATGGTAGCTGAAGTTAGTGCTACTCCTTTGACATAGATATTTGAAGGTGAAACAGGAGTTTTTATTCCTTTTGTAGTCGAAAAAAAGAGACATTTTACAACAGTTGGGATTACAAATGAGTACTTCGATTTTTTAGGCAGAGATACTGTTGAAGACCTGCCAACACTCTTACCTGTTCCTATTCAATGGAAAACTGATACACCAATGTAGATAGAACACTGGCCCTTGCAAAGTGAAAAAAGATTCATTTATTAGATATATTAGATATAGTACAGGAGCAACTTGACCAAGGACACTTACAACCTTCTCTAAGCCTTTGGAATTCCCCTGTATTTGTTGTAAAAAAGAAATCTGGAAAATGGAGCATGTTGACTAATTTAAGAAGGTAAATTAATAGATGGAAACTATGGGAACTCTTCAGCCTGGACTTCCATCTCCTACTCAATTGCCTAGAAAATGAACTCTTTGGGTTATAGACATTAAGGGTTGTTTCTAGTTTATCCCTCTAGATAAGGAGGATATGAAAAGATTTGCCTTTTCATAGGTAAATTAAATTAACTTAGTGTTCATTAAGCTGAGCCCTCTAAAAGATATGAATGGACAGTTTTACCACAGAGAATGAAAAATAGTACTATTATGTATCAAATGTATGTTGCTGCTATTCTTACTCCAGTAAGAAAAGCATTTCTAATAGTTATGTTATTACATTACATGGATGATATATTGGGATGTGCACCTGAGGAACAAATGTTAGAAGCAAGAAAAGATCATAAAAACACAAAGGAACTACAAATTGTATATAGCTCCAGAAAAAAATTCAAGGCATGCTCTGTTTCAAAATTTAGGATATGAAGTATATTATAAGGTGCTTACAGTATAAAAACTTTCCTTAAGAACAGAAAAGCTAAACACCTTAAATGACTTTCAGAAATTTATAGGAGATATCCAATGAATGCACCCAGTGTTAGGTTTAACTACCTGTCAATTACAAGCATTATATAACATGTTGAGGGGTGACATTGTTTTAAACTCATAATGCCAGCTTACAAAAGGAGCTCAAGTGGCTTTGAGAGAAGTTGAACTGGCTTTATCCAATGTGGTTGAAAGAGTCACTCAGAGACTTCCGGCCAAGATGACGGAGAGGAGGCACACAGCTGTGTAAGCTCTGCATTTTCTCTCAGAATCCATCTAATTACAAGCCTCTGAATTAATGCTTGACTGGAAAAAAAAACAAATAGTTACCAAGAAAAGGTATTCTTGAAATTCACCAGGAAAGGTCTGTTTTTGCTCGAGAGTGGGACGGTTTTAGATCGGGCACAGGCTGAGGGCAGCAGCAGCGAGAGCTCGGCAGGCAGCTCACAGCCGAGCAGACCGGAGTGGGTTGGGGTGTGATCTCAACTGTCTCTGTGGGGACACACAGGATTTGCTACAGGATTGGATACTTTGCCCTGGCAGCAAGTCAGTAGCCCAGCAGAGAAGCTAAAAACGCTGGGATGAAGAATACAACCCCAAACAGCTGGAGTCTCTCGGGACCTGGCCACCCCTCTCCCACAGTGTCTCAGCACACTCTCAGAGTCTCAGAGCGCAGGCGCAACACAGTCCTCCTACTGCCTCGCTGCTGCCCCCACAGTCTGTAGAGGAAGCTCAGTAACACCACCCAGCCCCTCCCCCCAAAAAAGCAGATTCCATTTAGGGTTTGTTTCTTTTTTTCTTTGCTAGTTTGTCTCTGATTCTTCTCTAATAAAATGAGCAAAAAATTGAAAAGGACCTTAACCACTGACAGCTTCTAAAAGGATAACCATTGACAGCTTCTAAAAGGATAGAGAGCAGACTCTAAACCCTGAGGAGACTAAAAACAGACTGTCTCCAGGTGAATCCCCAAAGGAGGAGATCATCTGTTCCTCAGCACAGATGAATCTCATAAAAGAAATTAAAGAGGCTCTCACAAGAGAGCTAGAAGAAAAATGGGAAAAGGAGAGGGAGGCTTGGCAAGAGAGTCTGGAGAAGTCATCCCACTCATTTAAAGACAAAGTGGAAAAAGAAATCAAATCCTCGAAAAATAGGATTAGTGAACTGGAAACAGAACATAGATCTCTAAAAAACAAAATTGGTGAAATGGAAAAAAAATTCCATAGAACAAAACAATTCAATTGGACAATTAGAAAATGATATAAAAAAAGTGAGTGAAGAAAATACTTCATTGAAAATCAGAATCGAACAAATGGAATTGAATGACTTGAGGAGACAACAGGAATCAGTCAAGCAAAACCATTGTGTGAATCTTACTCTCATCAGAGTTGGCTCAAAGAGAAAATAATTGACATATTTGTTTTACAGAGAATCTTCTCTCGCCTCATTAAAAAGTCAGAGAGGAAAAGGAAAAAGGAAAGGAGTAATAAGGGAAGGGTTCAAAAAAGGGGAAGGGATTCAAAGGGAGGAGAGAGGGATCCTAAAGAGGGTGAGCTGTGTGACACAAGTGAGGCCTATAAGTTTAATACTGGGGAAGGGGGGAAGGGGAAGCAAGAAAAAGAAAAGCATAATCTGGGGATAATAAGATGGCAGGAAATACAAAATTAGTAATTTTAACTATAAATGTGAATGGGATGAACTCTCCCATAAAGCAGAGGCGGATTGCAGACTGGATCAAAAGTCAGAACCCTACAATATGTTGTTTACAGGAAACACATTTAAAGCAGGGAGATCCATACAGAGTAAAGGTAAAAGGCTGAAGCAGAATCTATTATGCTTCAAGTGAAGTCAAAAAAGCAGGGATAGCCATTCTTACTTCAGATCAAGCAAAAGCAAAAATTGATCTAATTAAAAGAGATAAGGAAGGAAACTACATCTTGCTAAAGGGTACTATAGACAATGAAGCAATATCAGTATTAAACATATATGCACCAAGTGGTATAGCATCTAACTTTCTAAAGGAAAAGTTAGGAGAGTTGTAAGAAGAATTAAACTGCAAAAGTATAATAGTGGGAGATCTTAACCTTGCGCTCTCAGAATTAGATAAATCAAGCCACAAAACAAATAAGAAAGAAATGAAAGTGGTAAATAGAATATTAGAAAAATGAGGTATGATAGATCTTTGGAGAAAACTGAATAGTGACAGAAAGGAGTATACTTTCTTCTCAGCAGTTTATGGAACCTATACAAAAATTGACCATATATTGGGATATAAACCTCAAAATTAAATGTAGGAAGGCAGAAATAGTACATGCTTTCTTTTCAGATCACAATGCAATAAAAATTACATTAAACAAAAAGTTAGGGGTAAATAGACCAAAAAGTAATTGTAAACTAAATAATCTCATCTTAAAGAATGATTGGGTGAAACAGCAAATTATTTATGCAATTAATAATTTCACTCAAGATAATGACAACAATGAGACATCAAACCAAAATCTGTGGGATGCAACCAAAGCAGTAATAAGGGTGGATTTTATATCTTTAAAGGCTTACTTGAATAAAATAGAGAAAGAGAAGATCAATTAATTGGGCTTGCAACTTAAAAAGCTAGAAAAAGACCAAATTAAAAATCCCCAATCAAATACTAAACTAAATACTAGGCTCATAAATTCTACAGAGCATCTCAAGTATTTCCTCCAAAGACTTAAATCATGGAATATTCAACACAGTATGGTATCTGCTTTTAAGAGGGTTATATGTATCTTAGATATACTAAACTTTGTATGAGAAAAGTAAAAGTTTAAACTGATTGTCAAAAAATGGTCTCCTATACCCCCAAAAGAATGCAAGTCTGTACTCTCTTTAATTTCTCTTCCATTTCTTTCATGTTTAAAGTTTGACATTTTCACAAAAATTTTCCTGGCTAATCCCTCTTCTTCCTTTTTTACTCATGTTACGAATATAATATTACTGAACAATATTTATAGAATAGCTACATCGGCAGCAACAGCATCTCATTATTACACAGTACTTTTTAATTACCAAAGGAATCCTCTGTTACATCATTTCACACTCACAACTATGTGATAAAATAGGCAAAATAACTTTTACAGGTCAGCAAACTGAGGCTCATAAGATGATGTGCCTTAGCTATCCACAGGCATAGTTTTATGTTGTTTTTTTTTCCCCTTAGCATACTGCTTCACTCTTAGGAAGTGCTTAATAATTCCTTATCAACTGAATAACACAAAGTCAAAAAAAGTTGTAGAGGCAAAGCCAAGACAAAAATCTTCAAACAAAAATTACCCTTTAAATTTTAAGAAAGAAGGAAGGAAGGAAGGAAGAAAGAAAGGAAGGGAGGGAGGGAGGGAGGAAGGAAGGAAGGAAGGAAGGAAGGAAGGAAGGAAGGAAGGAAGGAAGGAAGGAAGGAAGGAAGAAGGAAAGAAGGAAGGAAGGAAGGAAGGAAGGAAGGAAGGAAGGAAGGAAGGAAGGAAGATTACCATCCCAACTCTGTTGCTTACCTTCTATGTGATCTCAGGCAAATTAGTTTACCTCTGCCTCACTGTTACTATCTACAAAATCAGATCCTTGGATGACAATTTTTCTTATCTCTTTCTCATACCTACATTGCTACAAATTGAACCCAACTTTTAATTCAGCTTTTATTGGGTAATGTTTACCTTCACTTGACAGCAAGAGAAGAGAGCTATAGAGTGGATGATATTGTCCCTGTTTTAAATATTTTAATTCATTTCCCTGTGTCCGTTTTTTCATATTGGTCTCACATATAATTTAGAGATATTTTTATTTACATTTGTACTCCATTCTGACAATCTGACTACATTTTAATGCAGTCTCATTGAAAGTTCTCTACAGAATATTTTCATTTATTTATTTAACTAATTACAATATTGAGA